>NC_142704.1:2622144-2777915 GCF_029339155.1 Prunus mume | reverse complement strand
TTTCTATATTTCCTCATGGTTTGCCTTTTCTTTTTCCTTTTTTCTGGAAGTTTTAATCGGTATTGTTCAATTTAGTTTTCAGTACTCTACCTTTCAATTTGTTTTCAGCTAATTCACTGGAAATTATGTTGAATTTTGTATGCACAATGTTCTTTAGATCTCTGTTATTTATTTCTTTTCGTGGTTTAGAATGAAATATATTATTCTCGGTGTTAATTCGATTAACTGAGTTACTGGTCGAACCCAGGTTGGTGCCAGTGTTCCCAACCGATACGATTTTAAGAGTCAATTCTTCTGGTGATTTGTCCTGTTTTGGCTCTTTTACTTGTTTCAGACTTCATGTGTTTGAATCTGATCTGGGAGTATTCACGTTGTTAGAAATTCAAACCCCATTTAATTTGCATACCCACATTTGAATATATCGGTTCCCATATCTTTTCTAATTGTTTTCCTTAAAAAAAAGGTTGGGAGTTTTAAAAGCCAATTCCTATAGTTTCTTTGTAAGGCCGGAAACTCCCAAAATGTCATTTATTGTATTTATTAGTCTGGCTGAGCAAATCTTTTTTGTTTTTGCATTAATTCATATTTTCTTGCCTGTATTTGAGCTGTCATGTGAGCATTAATTGTATTGATTTTTTTTTCCTTTTTAACATCCTCATTATAGTTGCTTGTCTGTCAACCAATTCTGCAAAAGTACTGTAGTTGTTCAGTCGTAACTGTCTATATTATTACTGCATGACTTCTTATGATTACCTGTTTTTGTTTCTTTGTAGATTTCCGGGGCGCTGGTTTCTTTCACTGCTTTACATGATCTTCCTTTCTTCTCATTTGAGGTAGATTGAACTGTTTTTCAAGGTTCTTCTTATTACTATCTGTTTTGTTTTTCCCTAGAGTTCTAATGCTTGAACATTTTCTCATACTTGGAACTGTAAATAACTTTTTTCCAATTAGTGGTTTTGTCATCTGTGAAATTTTGGTTACATGGGCTTGATAATTCTTAACTCTAATACTCTGATTTGTTTTGGAGCAGGATGATTGATTGCCATAATGATGCTATAAAGACAAGTCTTCTAAGATTCATCTACTGCTGCAGCTGATTAGTGAAAGTTTGGTTTAAATTTCCTTTTAGGAAATGGATCGGCGTGATACATCAGGATTTGTTAGTGGGGGTGGGATGTACTCTTTTAGAGACATCTAAGTCTAATTTTGTAGATAAATTTAATTAGCCAGGAAGTTGGTAGACTGTTTTGTTTGAATTTGATTAGGTCTTTGTATATTATTCCAATTAGTCGTTACTTATGGACAATAGGTTGCAGAACTTGAGTTTTGCTGCTAATTTTTCTTCAAATGCCTTCAATATTGTGGGCAACTCAATGCAAGTTGGGGGAGCTGGAACTGAGTCTTGTGCAGATACTATCTTACGGCTCAATTCCCCTGGTTCTACAATGTCTTACATGTCAGGCTCTCAAGGAATCAAACGGAAGTGGAGTTCGATTGGAGGATCTTTGACGGAGCATGTTAGCTCTTCACTGTCTCTTGGGCTTGGCCGTTCAACTAGTTCCTCAGACAGCAAGGGGAGCTCAGCTACTGCTTGCACTACAATGTCCTCAGCCAAAGAAACAGATGAGGAGTCCTCGATGGATTTTGAATTGGACTTTGCATTACATCTTGGAAATGAAAAGGTACCCAGCCCAAAGAAACCTGCTAATTCAAAGCTGCGCGCACTGGAACTGCAGCCCAAGGTTGACTTGGAGTTAAGTCTCTCAACTGGGCTGTCTGAATCTGAAATCACTTGTGTCAATCCAAGTTTCACTTCGGCTCTTTCAGGCATGGAGATGGCATTGGTGGCTGGTGGGGCCCAAAATGCAGATGAAGGATCAACTCCATTCCATTGGAAGCGAGGGATTGCCATACAACCATTGCAGACTTCATTCAACCCAGGGGCGAGCTTCCTTTTCAAACAGGTTCCACAAAAGGTTGATTCCCCTGCTATTGTTCCGGAGCTCTCATCAAGCATATTAACCACACCAAATAGCTCAGTCAGCTGCAGTTCTGGGATGACACAGAAGCAACAGTCACAGCATCGCAGCTCAAATTCAAAGACGTGCCAGGTTGAGGGATGTGGAAAGGGTGCCAGAGGTGCTTCTGGCCGCTGCATATCTCATGGTGGTGGTAGAAGGTGTCAGAGATCTGGCTGCCATAAGGGTGCTGAGGGCCGAACAGTGTACTGCAAGGCCCATGGTGGTGGTCGGCGATGTGAATTCCTTGGGTGTACAAAAAGTGCAGAAGGTCGCACTGATTTTTGTATTGCCCATGGTGGTGGTCGGAGGTGTAGTCATGAAGGTTGCACTCGAGCTGCCAGAGGGAAATCAGGATTGTGTATCAGGCATGGTGGTGGCAAGAGATGTCAAAGGGAAAATTGCACAAAGAGTGCAGAAGGCCTCTCAGGCCTTTGCATCTCACATGGTGGTGGCCGTCGATGCCAAGCCATAGGATGCACAAAAGGGGCACAAGGGAGCACGATGTTCTGTAAGGCTCATGGTGGGGGGAAGCGATGCACTGCTCCAGGTTGCACCAAGGGAGCTGAAGGGAGCACGCCCTATTGCAAAGGCCATGGTGGGGGGAAAAGGTGTGCATTCCAAGGTGGTGGGCATTGTACAAAGAGTGTGCATGGTGGTACCAACTTCTGTGTGGCACATGGGGGTGGCAAGCGATGTGCCATGCCTGAGTGCACAAAGAGTGCAAGGGGACGAACTGACTACTGTGTCCGACATGGCGGGGGAAAGAGATGCAAGTCTGAAGGATGCGGTAAGAGTGCACAAGGCAGCACTGATTTCTGTAAGGCACATGGTGGAGGAAAGAGATGCTCATGGGGACATCCTGGATCAGTTTTTGGCGGCCAAGCTATTGGTCCTTGTAACTCATTTGCAAGGGGGAAGACAGGCCTCTGTGCACTGCATAGTGGTCTGGTTCAGGATAAGAGGGTTCATGGAGGTATTACTTTGGGACCTATGGTCCAAGACCCTAAACTTGGGAAGTCGGACAAGAAGAAAGAAGTAGCCACTGCAGATGACATGAATGTTGATGTGATGAATATTGGGAGCAGCATAAGGACTTCAGCAACCGGAACTTGTTCTGACATGAAACAAGCTGGTCAATCTTCAGCCCCAGTCCTCATTCCAGAAGGCAGGGTGCATGGGGGAAGTCTGATGGCTCTGCTGGCAGGCGGTTCAGACTCCAATGCAAACAGCAGGAGGAGTAATTCATCTGGGCCAAAGAAATCCTACATGATGCCTCAGAACTGGATGTGAGGCTATTTCTCACCCTTGTTATTTGATTCGGTCTCGGTGATTGGCAGAGTTTCTCAGCAGGTCAGCATGTCTGTGTCCTTCGTTTCTTAGTTTGTTGTCTATTAGTGGCTTTGATATATGTAGAAGAAGAAGTTCTCATTCATTGGTTCTAATGGAGAGAACCCATAAGTGCTTAAAAGACCTTAGTGTAACAGTTTGGGGTATATCAAGGTAGGGCAGTGGTTAGTTAGCAATTTGAGTTTGGTCTTTGGTGTTCTTTCCTGTAAATATTTTATAAGTGTCTGTCCAGCAGTTTGTTGTGAATACAGGTTATACTGCCTGTAGGGTCAGTCAGTTTGTCAGACGATGTGGTGCAATAAAAGCCTTTTACTGAGATCATATATCCTTTTGCACTGTTTGGGTTGCTTATTTGACTTGCAATTTAGTTACCAATTTTGAGGATGAATTCTGTGCTTATTCTTCTTGTTAAATGCTTATTTAGAGTTAATTTAGAGTTGTTTTAGGCTGATGAAAGTATTCCGATCTCTGAGCATGAAAAGCTTTTTGAGCTTAAAAAACTTTACAGCCATTAATATTGGGTACAAAGTATGTCATGACTCGTGACACTGCAATATGAGCCATAATAAATGTAGAATTGGATGGGCAGGGGGCTTGTAGTTCAAGTGGTTTAGAACCCTTGCACCCAAGGTTTTGTGTTCAAATCCCCCCTCCCCAATATCGCTTGTGTGAAAAGAAAAAAAGTTGTAGAATTGAATGGTTATATTTGTCATGAGACTGCTCAATTTGAAAGGATACCCACCACCCTTGATCGCTTTTAATATGAGGCTGCTCCTAAATCCTGATATAAGATTGGTAAAATTATGTTTTCAATCTTTTGCAAATGCATTGACCCTTTCGTTGCCATATGCTGGTGCTGTTGAAAATCACAAGTGGTAGTAACTATGAAAAGTACAAAGAAATCCAACAAAACCTGTTAAAGAAGTATATTTACAAATAATCCTTTGGACCGTCTGCCCTCATTTGCACCCAAAAAAACTTTCATAGCCCTTTAAACAAGTCCAAAATCTCGAACTTGTTTTGGGACTTTCCTTTTTCTTGAAACTGTAGCATGTTTTTACATGATTATTTTCATATAAGATCTTGTACAAGTAGTGGACATTTTCTCGTGTACAAGTGCTCTCGCATGCCGTGTCAGAACTTGGCCAGTTTAGAAAGCTCATCAACTGCCTCAACCAAGTGATCAAGCCTAGCCACAAACTCTATCAGCAAGGAAGTGAAGGTGGCCAGTGACAATGCTGCAGTGCTTTCCAATGCCTTCATCCTAGGCAGGAAGTCCCCTGCAGAACCCTCCTCTTCAAAAGCGTCAACCTGTAGTGGCGGCCACGAATAATGCAGCCTCCTCGACTGCTTCCTCATCAGCTCATGGTAATTAGATTCCGTCTGCTGCGGTATGCTTGGGTTCAGCTGCTGGCTCAAGTTCGTTTCGAGGCTGTTGCCGCTGTCGAGATCAGCCAGTTGGTTCGGGAGGTCGGAGAAGGTGTTTGTTAAGGTCTGAGAGAGCCTGGGGAGTGGCTTGGAGGAGTTGGTGGTGTCTGGGGGTTCACAAGTGGATGTGAGGAGATAAGAGTGTACGTCTATGGCACGCTGGAGCCGCTCTGTGGAGCTGTGAACCTTCTTGAGCAGAGAGTTTCTGACGCTCCTTTTCATGCTGCTTATGTCCTGCCCCAAACTCCTTACCAGCTCTGCAGCCTGGCTTGTGGCCTCCCGGATCTCCGACTGGAACGTAATCCGGAGGTTGTACGGTGCCTAAACACCAAACCAGTAAAAGATTGATACAAACTAATTGTAATTCTGATGGGATGTTATGTATTATGGAAGAACAAATAGAGATAAAAAAAGAAGAAAAAAAATTTAGAAAAGGGTTTCTTTTTCTTCAGTTTGTATTCTCATAACATCATGTTTTGGTCTGAAGAAATTCACTTACGAAGCAGGTCATAGGAATCTCTTATATGCTCGAGAACTATAATTAATAATTAATATTCTGGTTCCATTCTTAATTCCTGGTCCCTCAACATTGGACACCAACAAGAGAATAAACACATCGTATAACTTGCATAATTTTTATTCCCAGCTCAATTCATTCTTTCCAAATATTCGCCAGCTCCGAAAAATACCGACCGCTGACAAAAGTTCTAATTTGTAGATTCCTGAAAAAAATTTGTTTTTGTTTTTATTATTATACCATTTCTCGCTAGGCTATGTCGATAATTTCAATTTATTCCTCAAACTTTTTTCTAGCTAATTTCCTTTATGAATTATATAAAACTGGTCAATCTACCCCAGTGTCATATTTCTAGCAACTCTATCTAAGATGCCGTCAAATAAAATAATTTATTCAACATCTTTTTAAGTGTCTCTTAGTCATTTCACGCCATATTCTGTACAAAAAAAACCTTAATTGTCATAAAAAATGAGTCAAGTGCTTAACATGTGACTTTCCCAAATGACATTTAAAGTCACTTTTTCTTGAAGAAAATAGCGTGAAATGACCAAGCTGCCATCAAAAGTCACTTACATATTTGACGGCATCTTGGATGAAATTACTAGGAATATGATGGTGGGGGTAGATTAACTAGTTTTGTATAATTAGGGCTAAAATTTGGCTGGAAAAAAAGAAAAGAAAAGAATATAGGGGGGTTGTTGTGGTATATTGATCAATGTAGTTAACGATTGAAAACACATATTACCCTCTTTTTCCAACCGTTGGAATTGGAAAGGGGTTTTTGATTCCCATTTGGTTATGCTTTATATGTAGACCTTTAGAAAAATAAGATCCAAAGGCTTCAAGTATACACATGGGGAGCGAGAGAGCAGGAGAGAATATATACCTGAATCTCAGAGTGCAAAACACCATGAAGAGCCATAACCTCATAAGCACAATATCTTAAAACAGCTGCCACCTTGACATATTCTGACCAGGGATAGAAGAAGTGCCTGAATCTGCCGTGAGGTGGCTCCCACTTTGCCGAGACAGCCTTGTGTTTAAAATATGCAAAAACAGGATTAGTTTTGCAGGGCATGGGGCTAATGATGGCTTAGAGGTTTTAAATCTTAATTATGGACAAAGTTAAAGAAGAAAATCAGTACCAAAGCCTCCAGTTTTGCTGATGAGTTCAATGTGCTTCGGCATTTCCTATAAGCAGGCTCATCTGGAAACTCATCCATGACAGTTTTGGAGAATTCAGGGTGCTCTGACCCATCATCTTCTAAATATTTCCCAACACATTCTGAAAATTATTTCGAGATATATTAGAACTCTAGTATTGGTTCAATCATCGATTGACACGTAAAATTTGAAGTATTAAAATTCAAGAGGATCATATTTTCTTTCATGTTAACTAATTGATCACGTTATGTGACAGACATAGTCTACTTATTACATCAATTATTATGATCAGTCGGTAATTGACATAATTAGATAGTGTGATCTCTTTAGCATTATTCATATGCGACCTACTACTAGATATTGTGAACTTACCTTCAAGTGAGGCAGCCACTGAGTCAAAGCTGTTGACTAGCTCCTTATGCAACTGCTCACCAGCCCAAATAGGGCAAACAAGTACATTCACCAAGACTGCTACAAACCCTCCGATGGCGATGGAGTAGAGTCGATCCATGGCAGTCCTCATCGGATTTCCCATCGATATTCGGTACCCGGAAACCACAATCAAACAATAGGTGAAAAGTACGACCCTCAAACCGTACTCATATGGCACAAGTGATGGCCACAGTTTCATGAACGATGTCATTGTTCCTGCGCAAATGAATCATGTCCAACAAGAATTGAAGTGTCTGATAATTTGATCTCGTTATATGTGGCTTTTGTGATCATTTGGGAAATTTATGCGTGGCTTACCAATTATGAAGATGCTAATGCCGATGATGATGGGTTCAGCTACATGGCCAGAGCTTAGGGCTATTTGAGCAACACCAATGGCCAATATTCCAGCAAGCAAACTCCCAAGAGCTCGGTTGAAGCCTCTGTTAAATGTTGCACCTAGAAATAGAATTTACAGCTTCATACAATATATATATATATATATATAGCTTATATATAAATCGGTGTGAACAACATAAATAAATCATACACAAATCTATCTATCTATTTGATTGAAGTGAAAAGATTGTCTAGTACCGGGTACTAATCGACATAACGTGATATTGTAGATATTCAATGCATATATTGTACATACTAAGTTCATATTTGGCCAATATTACCTTATATCAACCAAGTAGATGGTATATCCTAGGTATTTGGTGTATTGTAGATTGGTACCAAGTACCAGCCAACCACAACCCATGCCGAATACGAGATTAATGTTAGATCTTCATGCGAGGGATGAACTAACATGAATTTTATGATATGTGTGCATGCATGGAGAAATTGTATGTGCATGTTTACATACCAACTGTATATTCGAACATGATGGCAACAGTGAGAATGGACCAAATGATATTGGTGCCAAAAACGTCATAAGGTGCTCGGAAGAGTATAAGCAAAGACACAAGAAGCACAGCCAGCCCTACTTTCAAAGAGAACTTCACTCTGTTGCTATCTTCTTTGGCAAATTCCGAAACTTTCAACACCCAAGCCTTAAAGGAGAAGCCTCCTCCTCCATTGCTGGATTTCTTGCCAGCTTGGTCAAGCTGTTTGACTTTGGCCACGGAAGAAGGGATGTTGATGCTAATCTCAATATTACTACCCTTTTTTCCATTCATTCTCCAATGCAACAATATAGCCTTCCCCTACTCTGATTTAAGGTGCTCTTACTCTAAGAGCCCCGTATTGTCAAATTAAGTGCTTATAAGAAAAGTGCTTTGCCAAAAACTGGTCAGTGAATTGAAGCAGGGGAGACAAGGGAAACAAGGACGAGAGATCTTAAACTATAGTTGGGGTGTGATCAGAAGAGGAGAGTAGGTTTTAAAGAGGAAGGTGGTAGCTGTGTTTATTGACAAGTAGTAGAAAAAAGTACGTCATGTCAGGATGTCATGTATAGATGGGAAGAATACAATACGACAATAATAGAAGAAAAACTTATCATAGAAAGATGCTTAATATCAATAATGCTGCATGCATGGATAGAGAATTAGAATCTGAAATGCAGTTTTCAATCGCCAGACACGTTTTCCTTTTCAAAATATCGATCATCATCGTCGTATAATTAAAGTGATAATTACAGTAAATATCATTCCTAATTATCATTTAAGGATATATATATTAACTATTTGTATCATATTTAGCGAAGAGATGACTACAATGTTGATCTCGCTTTTTAATCAAGTGAATCATGTTAGACAAACACATACAAGGCCTTAGATTACAAGAAATAATTAAAATTGTGAGAATAGGGTTTGGACCCTGGTACCTTTTGAAACTAGAGTTCTCGTACGATGTTAGATGAGCACTATGCCCTAAAAAAGCTTAACATATCCTAGCGATTTGAATTTAAAAATAAAAGTCATCAACAAAGGTTGTACGGTACACCTACAAAAAGAGTTAGGATTAAGATAAACCATGAAAAAAACCAATGTATTATATGCATGTGGCTTTTGGTTCAAGTGATAAGGATCATACGGGCAGAAGGGGACTGGACTTTTGATTCACATGAATAAAATTCCAAGCCTTAATTAAGGAGCTGCTCAAAAATTTACCAAGAAAGGGTAAAGAGGTGAAGCAAGAGGAATATTTATCGAACCCAGAACTCAGAAGCTAGATCTCCTTTCACAAGGAAGCCTCTTTGCTCTTTCTTGGTGCGTAGGAATATGACCTATGAATAAGACTGCTATTCCTCATGATCAAAATCTTGATCAACGATTGCTTGTGTTCTGGTATATGCGCAACTTGTCAAAATAATTACATGGAAGAATTTTCTCCATCCTTCATCCTTTCAGACCTCAGCATTCTCTGCTCATGCACTGCTTATCCTCTTTCTATCCCTTTGCCTCAATGACTTAAGCATAAACATGTTCTTTCTTTCCTCTTTAACACAAATCCATATAGTACCTACTTACCTACCTATATATATACATATATCATCATTTTATATGCCTAATTTATTCTTGAACTTTGACATAGAAATATATGCCATGGCCCATGCATGGTAACATATTCGAGGAATAAAGTGACGTACGTGATAAATTAATTAATTCATGAGCATTAACATGAGAGAAGTGATTGAGGCAGATAATGGAGATGGGAAAAATGTGTGACCAAATCTAGCTCTAATTGAGGGGTCAGAATGTGGCTAAACATGCACATCGAATATTTTATTCTGTGTGTGTATGTCGCGTTGCCTTTGCCTTCAATCTTGTCCTTGAGAATACTATCCCACAGTGGACAAGTATATATAACGGTATACAACGTCGCGAGACTTCTTATGCATTACTAATAAGTTTTGAGGTTGGATTAAATTATAGAGATTTTTGTAGAAATGTCATTTGAATTTAAACCTCGGTTTTAATTTGTCACCTTAAAGAAAAGTTTAAGAGAAATGTCACCTTAATTTTTTTAAATTTATTATTTGTCATTTAATTTTAACACCATTTAATTTTTCATTCATTTTCAAGAGTATTTTAGTCTTTTCGTTAAATTTTATGTTAAAATAATTTAAAACTATTTAAATATTGATTTAAAAAATAACTATTTGAATACAATTTAAAATAGATAAATAAGAGTTAACTTAATAAATAAATAATTTTTTTTAAAAAACCTAAAACTAAAAAATCAAAAAAATGAAAGACACCACCTCCAATCCCAACAGCCAGCCACCATTGTTCTCTCTTCTCTTTCTCCCCGACAACCCACCACCCCAACTCCGATCCACCTCACCCTTAATATATATCTCTCTCCTTCTCAAAAGAACAACTCCTAACCCCCACCATCCTTAGCCATTTACCCCATTCCAGCCAGTTGCTCACCTAGATTTTCCAACCCATCTCCACCCCAATCTCTGCCCATCCGATCGTCGCCCCACTCTCCTCTCTCCATCTCTCCACCTTTGTTCTCCTTCCCACCTCTCCGCTGGGTCCTTCCCTCCCCGACAACCCCCATCCCTTTTTTTAAGTTTTTTTTTTTCCCTTCTCTAATGTTTTATTTTATTTTATTTTGGTCTGAGCCTTTCTCTAATGTTATGATTTACTTTAATGAATTTTTAATATTGTTAGATTAATTCAGTTTTTTAATTAATTTAAAAAAGTTTATAGGTTTCCAAAAAACAAAAAAAAAAGTTTATTATGGGTATTTAACATCAAATTTAACGAAATGAACAATATTGGCTAATGATCCTAAACACAATGACCGAATTGGCCAAATTGAAAACGCAGGTTTAAATTGGCCAATATGTTAAAACACAAAGACCATTTTTACATTTAAGTTTTTTTTATATTAATAAAGAATTTTTGATTTTTAAAATACCCTTAAAAATGGAAAGACTAAAATACCCTTAAAAATTGATGAAAAATTGGATGGTATTAAAGTCAGATGATAAATCATGGTTTTTGAAAAATTAAAGTGTCATTTTTCTTTTAAAAAAATTTAAGATGATAAATTAAAATTGATATATAAATTCATATGACATTTCTACAAAATTTAATTCTATAAAATCTACAAATAACACATCATATTTCTGAACTTTTATTTATATCCACATGTTATCTTTCCTTGCCAGCTTAATGAGTTGGCCAGGGTAGTTTTCATACAATTTATAATGAAAGCACAACCAACACGTGGTGGAATTGGATCCCATGTGCAGGAGGGGTTGTGGGAATGCAAATGGACCACCTCCCACCCCACCAAGCAAAAATACAAGGTCGTTATTCAAAGGCATGCAGAAGCTACTTCAAATAATTCATTTTTTTCTAAACGCATGCACCAGATGGCCAACTTTGTGGAAATATACAATGCCATCATTTTCATTCTCCAGGTTCTGATTTTGGTTTGTGAATTGTGAGAGATGATTTTAACATGGGTAAATAAAGCAAGCAAAGATCACTCCTTGGAGAGTGTGTGTACGGTGTACCATTCCCACTGTCCTCACAATATTTACGATCACCTGTGTTAGCACTGGGGGACCCAATACATGCCTAATGTGGGCAGCTGCCACAGGTGGTTTCTTCACCCATCTAGCCAATAAAAATTAGACATTAAGCTAATATTTTGCATGCAAAATCCTCAGCACTCTAAATTAGTAAAGCTTTCAAGGTTTTAGCCCAAAATCTCTTCTATATTGAAAATATCAAGGCCCAAGACTTAATAACATATGGTCCAATATATAAAGCCTTAGATTTTGGCCCAAAATCATATATTAAAAATTTATTGAAATAGATTATGTGTTATAATATATAGGGAGCTTTAGTTTTAAAGCATAATATAGTTTATTAATTTAGTAGAAAGAAATACAATTTAGTCTAATTAGCAAAAGGCAAAAAACCAAAATGTAACAAAAATACCATTACAAAATATGAAAATTACAACATATGCCATTTTCAGTATTTAGTTTTAAACCAAAACTGAAAAACGACATCAAACCAAAACTGAACCAAAACGACATCAACCGAAACCAAAATTGAATCACAACCCATTCGCGCGACGTTTCAACTTCACCTCTAGAAACCTCTTCAACTTCACCTCCAGAAACCTCCAGACCACCAACGATCATCGAAGACCACCAACCCATTCGTGCAACCATCATCGAAGACCACCAACGATCGAAGCCGATTCTTCATTCTCTCTTTCAGCAGTTCCAACCTATTCCCCAAAATCTGAAATGGCGACCAATGACGAGCGACAACCGAGCGATGACCAGAACGACGACGATTGAAGGGTTTAGCACTCTCTTGGGGAAAAAATTGTAAGAAAATGACCCCTAACACAAATTTGCCTTCGATTTTAGGGTTCTGAAATTTTACTTACTGTTCATTCTTCATTCTGCAATGTAGTTTAGGTTTTGGGTTTAGTTTTGGTTTGAAAACCTCTAAAAACCGAAAAATCACAAAAGAAAGAAAAAGAGCATCAAAACTGTTTTCTGATGAAGAAAACAGAAACTGCATTGTAGTTTCTGCTAAATTATTTATACTTCTTTCCATTTCACGTCATGTTGTTCTGTAGTTTCTGTTATGTTTTGTAGTTCTTGTTTTGGCTATGCTGATCTTTCAATTTCATGTCAAGTTGATGCATATTTTCTGGTATATTCTGTTTTTTGCATTGCAGTGAAAGACAAATCAGCATTGAACCACAAACCGCATTGCGTTTCTGTGCTTCTTGAATGTTGCTCATTTCACGCCATGTTGTTCTTGTAGTTTCTGTTATGTTTTGTAGTTCTTGTTTTGGCTATGCTGATCTTTCAATTTCATGTCAAGTTGATGCATATTTTCTAGGTATATTCTGTTTTTTGCATTTTAGTGAAAGACAAACTGCATTGCAGTGAACCACAAACTGCATTGCGTTTCTGTGCTTCTTGAATGTTGCTCATTTCACGTCATGTTGTTCTGTAGTTTCTGTTATGTTTTGTAGTTCTTGTTTTGGCTATGCTGATCTTTCAATTTCATGTCAAGTTGATGCATATTTTCTGGTATATTCTGTTTTTTGCATTTTAGTGAAAGACAAACTGCATTGCAGTGAACCACAAACTGCATTGCAGTTTCTGTGCTTCTTGAATGTTGCTCATTTCACGCCATGTTGTTCTGTAGTTTCTGTTATGTTTTGTAGTTCTTGTTTTGACTATGCTGATCTTTCAATTTCATGTCAAGTTGATGCATATTTTCTGGTATATTCTGTTTTTTGCATTTTAGTGAAAGACAAACTGCATTGCAGTGAACCACAAACTGCATTGCAGTTTCTGTTTGCTTGTAGTTTATCTCTACTTGTCCTAATAGTATTTTCATCCCTTCTTGTTGCAGATCACAAATGGCACAAGAAATGTCACCACAAAAGGAGGAAGCTCAAAACCAACCAAAGCGAAGATTCAAAATGATGGCTCAAAAGAGTAAACCAAAGTCCAAAGCCAAAGCCAAACTATGATCGGAAAGCAAAGCACCCAGACTATGTCCAATTTCGGTGCAATTGCAACGCTTTCAACAGCATCATTACGGATGTAAAAGACAAGCTCAACGAAAGGCAGAAGAAGCTTCTCAAGAAAACCCCATTTTGGAACTTGATTGAGCTGTTTTACAACTAGAGAATTGACATGAATAACATGAATAAGTCAGACCTTGACTTAGTACAGCTGCTCAAGAAATTTGATCCGGATACAAAGTCCTTCAAATTTGGCACCGAAGCATTCAAGATCACAGGCAATGCAGTGACTCATATTCTAGGACTGCCAAATGAAGGAAAATCAGTCAAACTTGTCAATGATAAGTACACTTCTACCTTCAGAATAAGGCACTTTGGAGAAAAGGGAAAACCATCAAAAAATCAGGTAGAAGCAGAATTACTAAATACAATTTCCTTGGCAAACCAACCAAAGAAAGAAAAGGCCAAGGCAGAGCAAAAGAAGAAAACGAACAAAGGAAAAGAAAAGAAAGAAGCTGAAGAAGAAGAAGAAGAAGAAGTTGACTACGACAAGGAGGTGGTCAGCCTAGTATTGATTCACCTCTGCATGACATTCCTTTTTGCCAACGCTTCATCTACTTTGCATTGGAAAGTATTTGAGCACTGTGTGAATCTAGACACACTTTCAAGCTATTCTTGGGCAAGAGCTGTTTCAGCCTACATGAATGAATCCTTGGTCGCAAAAGCAAAAGCAAAAGCAAAGAAGGGAGGAGAAGGCTCTATAGGAGCTATTTCGGGTTGCATTATCCTAATATTGGTAAGTAAACAGTGGCTTATGCAATGCATTTTGAGTTTTAGGCAATGCAGTTTCTTTAGTGCAATGCAGTTTCTGTTTTATCCTAAGCAGTTTCCAACCTAATTTATGATATATCCTGTGTGAGAGGACAAACATAATACAACCAATCCTGGGCAAGGAGAAAGAAACTCCTGCCATTCTTAAATGGAGTCTTGTGGAACTCCACACAAGATTCAACCAAATAAAGGACTTGAATGACATCGAGGTATGCAATTTATCGCATGTTCTACTTTAATGTATCTTGAATGTGAATCCATGCTAAATCATTCTCATTGTACAGGGTATTTTCAAAACTCCTAAAAAGCGAAAAACTACCAGGGAAGAGGAAGACACTGTTGACAAGGTAATTAAAATCTGTATACAGTGCATTGCAGTTTGTGTTTTCTACATTGCAGTTTGTATTTTATCCAATGCAGTTTTTGAATCATTCAATCTCATTGTACAGGGTATTTTGAAAGCATATAAAAAGAGAAAAACTACTAGAGAAGAGGGAGACCCTCTTGACAAGGTATAAGAATCTCTAAACAGAGAATTATGCATTGCGGTTTCCATTTCCTCCAATGCAGTGCAATTTCTAATTAGTTTCCGTTCAATATGCAGAAAAAAGAAAAAGAAGATGAAGGACAACAAAGAGAAGTAGAGGAAGCAGAAGACCAAGGAAAACCTGATAATGCTGATCAAACTCCAGAATTAAAAGAGGATGGAAAGAAGAAAATGTTTGAGAATGAAGCTGGAAATGAACCTCTTGCAATTCAAGACCTCTTGGTGAAGTCCATGACAGACCAAATCAACTATCGCCAATGTCAAGATCCTAGCTTCATTTGCCCAGAAAGATTACAATGTGGAAGAATGAAATAAATGAAGACAGTGAGAAGAAAATGAAGGAATTGTGGGATATATTTATCCAAGGAGAAAAGAGATCAAAGGAGTTGGAAGCGAAGTTGGCAACATACGTAGAGAAATTAGATAATGAAGAATATGTGACTGCCACCATGACAGTGGAATCTACAGTTCAGCTTCAGGAAATACAAAATCTAAAAAGGAGGATTGCAGAATTGGAAGGCAAGGAAACTCGTATTGACATGGAGAAGATTGCCAAGAAAAAGGAGATTGAAGAAAAGTACAAGGTAGAAATTCAAAGCTTGTTGTCAGACCCAACAGTCTTTGAAATGGAGATGGATCTGCCTACAATACAACCAACACAACCAGTTGAAGAGCAAGAAGAAGAAGAAGAGGAGCAAGATGCTCCAACACTTGATGTTCCTTCAAGAGTACTAAGGCTGAAGAATAGAGAAAGAAAGAGGCTTCAAGCATCTTGCTATGTGTACGAAAAAAATAAGAAACCAAAAAAGAAGGCAAAAAAGGATGATGAAGAACTACCACAATTCAAGCTTATCTCTTCGGAGGAGCAATCAAGACAAGAGGATCCTCAAAATCAGAAGGTGGTATGCAATTATCAAGCCTGCCGCTTTTTTTTCGCATTGAGTAAATAGAAACTGCAATGCAAGTGTGTTATCTGCTTATAGAACGGAAATCGCATTGCAGTTTCTGTTTTATCAAATGGAGTTTCTAATTAGTTTCCTTTCAATCTGCAGTTAACACAAGAGGCATCTCAGCCCGATGCCACAAATCCAATTCCTGATCCCCCAAAAGGAACGAGCCTTCATGATTCAATACCTGTAGGTATGCAAGAATCAAATGATGAAGATGAAGGAAAAAAAAAGCCAACAAAGAAAAAACTAGGATGAGGTCAAAAGAGGGTTTGGCAGAAAATTCCAAAGGAGGACAGGGACAGAATTCAAGAATACTACTTAAGTACTCAACCTAGGTAATATCTCTATTCCAAAAGAACAACTCTTTCATCTTTTAATTACAATAAACTAAAACTAATCTTGTGAATTTCATGTATTCGAATCCGCAGTGATAACTTTTGGGCAGGACTCGATAATGAGAAAGTGACAAACCATGATATCAAAGATATTGTATGGGACCTGGAACTGTCACAAAACGTAAGTATAAAATACTAATTCTATAACACACACTGCACTGCATTTTTTATTTGTGCTACCTATATTACCCGTTAATAATTCCATTTTTCTCCAATCAATGTGAAACAGGTTATTGAGGCCTATATCCAAATAGAGGAGGAGAAAATAGGGCCCATGCAGACAGATAGTCCACAGTACATGTCTACATGGACTTGGGTAAGAATTATTTTGAAAATTCAAAGTTGTTTAAACAGACACGGCACTGCAGTTTTCGAAAAATATATACTAACAAATTGCCATTCAATGATAGCAGGCTTATATGCAAACCTTTCTAGAACAAAATTGGCATAGGGCCCTGTATGAACACTTACTTGAAAAACTTGGGAAATGCAATGTTCTCTTCTTCCCGATCATTTCAAGTTCTGAGTTCCACTTTACACTTCTCACATTTCACAAAATTGAATGAAAGTGGAGACACTACAATCCACTTAGATCGTTGGGATCTAGAAAAGAAGAAAAGTGTATTGACATTGCTCAAAATTTTGTAAGTGGAATGAAACTGTCTTAATTTCTCAGCACAAACACAAACAGAAACTGCAATGCAGTTTCAGTATTATAATCTGCTTAATTAAAGACCAAAACTATAATATGCAATGCACTGATTACCATTTCTTTTTCTCTTTTTTTCTTCTTCTTTAAACAGGTTAATATTGTGGAAGGGTGGCTAGAATATATCAGACCACAAGCACAAGAGTTCTTAGAAACTAAAACAATACCAAAACTTGTGAAGCAAAAAGAAGGGCCCCCTACACCTGCACAGGTTGATTTGTCCCCAAATGAAGAACTCACTCTAAATTGGATTCTGCAAAATCCATATCAGTTTCCATTTGAGGATGACACAGAATGTGCTCAACAAAATTCATCTTCATAAGAATTGTGTCTACTCAACCATTCATTACAATTTGAAATCATTCAAAACCAAAAGCTAATCTCGTATTCATTTGCAGGTTGGATTGCGGCATGTTCGTCATGTTCTACATGGATAAAATAGCACAAGGACAGCCCATTCCAAAAAGTGTGGACAAGAATTTCATGAATGAATATCGAGCACAATATGTCACAAAACTCTTACACCACAAACACTGTGTAATTAATCGTCTCTAGTGATTTGCCTTTCGTTAACTCAAGACAATATGTATCTTAATTCTTGTAGATGTTTGTAAATATTTCTAGTTATGGTATATGAGAACATATTTCCTATACATATAAACTGTAATATAATCTTGGAACAGGATGCAACAAAACGAAAGGGAAACAACAAACTGCACTGAATTTTCTGGTCAAATATTGCAACAAATTAAAATCTGCAGTTTTTGATCAAAATCTGCACTGCTGCTCAAAAGGTAAAGGCATAATCAAAGTACTAAAACTAATATCAAAACACATTTAAGTAGGTCAGCAGTTGTAACATTCCAATATACTTGCAAAAATTATTCTGAAATTGAATTATCGAACAAGAAACTGCAGCTGCAAAATCTGCACTGCTGCTCAAAAGGTAAAGGCATAATCAAAGTACTAAAACTAATATCAAATCACATTTAAGTAGGTCAGCAGTTGTAACATTCCAATATACTTGCAAAAATTATTCTGAAATTGAATTATCGAGCAAGAAACTGCGCTTCGTCAAAATCTGCACTGCTGCTCAAAAGGTAAAGGCATAATCAAAGTACTAAAACTAATATCAAAACACATTTAACTCCATGAGCAGTTATAACATTCCCATAGACTAGCAAAAAGTATTCTGAAATTGAATTATGGGACAAGTTCTGTTCAAAATCTGCAACAAATAAACAGAATCGCAGTTTCTGCAACAAAATCTGCTCAAATCTGAAAACAAGCATTCAATGGCAGTCAAAAACGAATATCCACTCATGAAACAATTGTATAATTTTCATTAACTTCAAAAAAGAATCATAATATCCAATTAGAAGCTGTGTAGCCAATTAAAAGCAACTAAAACTGCAATGCAGGTTTTGCAAAAAGTGCAATGCAGAAACTGACTATACATTCACTAAACCATATCTAACGTAAGCAATCGTCAACTGAGAAGGAATGTTCATATCACAGCCTTGCAAGTCTTCCTATTATGCCCAGTAACACTACACCGACTGCATTTCAATGGCCTTTTAAATTCACCAAAAGCTTTGATCCTCTTTGTTGGTGGTCTTCCGGCTGGCCTCTTTGTAATTGGCGGAAGCACAACTCCAGCTGCAAAACTGTTGCTGCCCAAGCCTTTCCTAATATCTGGAATAGGAAAAATAGGACTCTCATAGGCTTTTCGAAAGAAGTCAGTCCTATAGTAACACTCCACGTAATCATAAATTGAATCTTTCTTTGCTAGAATTGCAGCTACCGCATGCGTGCAAGGAAAACCGTCAATTTGCCAAAGACGGCAAGAACAAGTCCTTTGCTCAAGATCAACCATCACAGAATAATCAGCAAATACTTCAAAAACAGTGAAACTAGAACGACGAACTACCCAAGTCCTACCGGCCTCCGCATTTTCCCACAGTCTAGTTTCCATCTCCGGACACAAAATTGTTGTCCACCTCTCCGCTTCAATTCGTCGTTGAGAATTCAATACCATCAATTTTTGTCAAATCCCTTCTATCAAAGGTAGCACCGGCAAATCTCGAAACACACCAACCCAATTATTAAATGACTCCGCTAAACTATTTGCCATCTCCCCATACCGCATTCCTTTGAAATATGCGTTCGCATAGTGATCTCTAGACAAATCAGATATAAATGTCTTCACTTTCGAACTCCCAACAATCACCAACTCCTCCATTGCTACCGTAAACTCTTCCTCTGTAACAGTATATGCGCACCTACTAAATAAATTGATAACACGGTCTTGGAGCAATTTCCCATAACCTGACTTTAGGTACTTCGATATCAAATTCTGTTTGAGGTGATAGTAACAGTAAGAATGAGGCCATCCAGGAAACACAAACCCCATTGCATTTAACAAACCTTGATTGCGATCCGAAAAAAAGGTCACCACTCTCCCCATCGGTAGCAAAATAGAAGCCAAATGTTGAAGAAACCAAGTCCAATTCTCCTCCATCTCAGAATCAACAACTCCAAAAGCTAGAGGATAAAACCCTGCAAAACAAAACCAAAAGCACAAGTATAAGCAAAAAAGGGAAATTGCAGTGCAGTTTTTGAAAACAAATCTGCTCAAATTTGAAAGGAAACCAAAAGGTAAATCCATGATCTAAGTACTAAAACTAAGTTTAAAACACATTTAAGTTCATGAGCAGTTGCAACATTCCCACAGACATACAAAAATTACTAAGAAAATCGAATTATGAAACAAGAAACTGCAATGCAGTTTCTGCTAAAAAATTGCAACAAATGGAATCTGCAATACATTACAGTAACCATACCTTGATTTCCATTCTTTCCGGAAGCACAGAGAAGCTGCCCCTTGTACTTGCTCTTCAAAAACGTAGCATCAACGAACAACAAGGGTATGCAATATTGAAATCCAGCAATGCAACCGCCAAACGACACAAAAAACCGTCTAAAGCGATTAATTCCAGCTTCACATTCAAGAGTGCAGAGAGAACCAGGTTTAGTTTCCTTTACGGCATCCGCATACCACACTAACTCGTTGAAGGACTTCGACTCATCACCGTGAACGTTCAATTTAGCTAACTCTTTGCCAAACCATGCATGGTAGTATGAAATGTCTATACCATAATAATCTTTGAACTCGTGTATAATCTCAACTAGCTTCAGCTCTGGTTTTGCACGAATTCTGTCCACAATGAGGGAGGACACCACACGAGACTTCATCATCTTACTCTTTGATTCCCGTATCCGACCCACACATGTATGCACATTATTTAATGTCCGAATTACAAAATAGCCAGTAGCTTCACAACGAAGCATAAACAAGCCAGCTACAACCCTCCAATTTCTTATTCGAACAAATAGCAACCACCCGCTTCTTGTCATTGCCGGCATATAAAAAATTAAATCCTACTTCAAGAGCGTACTTGCACAATTTCAAACGGAACTCCTCTGCACCACCGTCAAACTTCTGCCCTACATGATGTATGTACGTCTCCCACTCATTCGACAACAAAGGCTTAGCACTTGCTCTCTTCGACCTGCCCAAAAATTCATTTCTGTCTTCGACAGATACTAGAACACGACGACTCGCCCTTTTCACATGCTATCAACTCCTTATTTACACAAAAATCACCACTATATTCACTGCTCCCGCATAAATCCTTCACTAAAATATCAACACTCTTCTCATTTGATACAAACAAAAATGACCTCATCATGTCCAAATCGCTATCCGTTTCTAGAAAACAACTCGGATAACTGGGCAGCGAATACCGTAACGTAAAACAACCCAACTGCAAACCCTTAAACCTTAGACACAAAGTCTTCAAAATATCAACCATGGATGACTCTGATGAAACTGAAAACATAATGGTTTCCGACTTATATGTGCACTTGGCAATGACACACACCTCCATTAGCCTTGAAAATGCAAACAAAACAACAAACAAAAACAGAAAACAATTTAAATCAGTAAATAATGTACATGAGCAGTTGTAAAATTCCAATAGACTTCCAAATATTAGTCTGAAATCGAATTATGAAACAAGAAACTGCAATGCAGTTTCTGCCAAAGTACTAAAACTAATATCAAAACACATTTAAGTAGGTCAGCAGTTGTAACATTCCAATATACTTGCAAAAATTATTCTGAAATTGAATTATCGAAAAGAAATGCGCTGGTCTCAACAAAAATCTAGCTTTCGTCAAAATTTGCACTGCTGCTCAAAAGGTAAAGGCATAATCAAAGTACTAAAACTAATATCAAATCACATTTAAGTAGGTCAGCAGTTGTAACATTCCAATATACTTGCAAAAATTATTCTGAAATTGAATTATCGAACAAGAAACTGCAGACAGATGTAGTTTATGACAGAAAATCAAAACAATTCGAATAGAAACCAAAAGGAAACCACGATAAAAGTACTAAAACTAAATTCCATAAACATACAAGTCGATATAAACGAAAACAGGTTCTAAAGTACTCATACCTCAAAACTTAGGACTGCCAAAAATCTCCACAACCAAACAGCAGCTTAAAATCAAATCTGATCACGAAACGAAGAATATAGGGTTTAGCATTGAACGCCACAAGATCGCGCCGCAAAATCGAGCCACAAAAGAGCTCGAAATACCCGAACTAAGGAGAACGAAATCACCCAAAGCGATAGTCATTCAAAGATGCAAATCGAACAAAACGTAGCGAAAAAGAAGACAGAAAACGAAGAAAATAAAAGCAAAACCTACAGAAAATTGAGCTCTAATGGCGTAACCCACTCAAACGAAGAAGAAAATGAACGAAAAGAGAAGGAACTCGCGTCGTTTAAACGCGTTGAGAGACAAAAGCGTCATTTAATTTGTAGGTTTACAGATGGGCCAGGCTTTTTAAGAGAAAATGGTAGAATTGTCTTTTTATTTGTCATTTTTAAGCCTAACGAATCTGGGCCAGCCTTTGACCTAATATAAAATAGCTATTTTTTATTAAGTATTAAAACCCAAACTAAAATACCTAATATCTCACTTACTAATTAGTAAACTTAATTATGTCTAATACCTAATTTTCCTTAATATATATCGTATTGTTATGAAAACCTAGACTTTGTAGGAATCAGCTATGAAATTGTTTTTTATCCCTTAGATGGAAAAAAGTATGGATCCACCACTGTGTGTTAGTGTTTGACCTAAATTTAGTATATATGATCCACATGACATTGGTTTATTTAAATTAAAAACAGAAGTTCAAATTTGAGACATCTATACATGTGTTAATATTTAACCTGATCCGTAATATCACTTATCGAAATATAGATTAGAACTTAAGACATCTTTATGAAACCCCTCAGTTTTCTTAAATTTCAACATTAAGGAGATTACTCCGTTGAAGAACACTAGAATAAATGCCATTGAAATCCTGGTTATTTAATTTGTAAAATCTATCATTACTGAAATCCTGGTTATTAGTAGTTTTTTATATATAAAAAATAAAGAAAAATGAACCTTTTTGGTCAACCCCCCCATGAAGTCCATTATAGTCATTTCACCACCACCCACCACCACACTTAAGGACACTGACTCCACCCAAGTTGCCGTTGACAACGACACGCTATTAAGCATTTCCCTGTCCGAAAATCACAAAGACCAAAAAAAATTATCAAAGACTTCATCTCCCTTGTTGACCAAAAAAAAAGACTTCATCTCCCTTGACCCCTAAATTGACCAAAATGGGCAACAACTGCAGCAGCGGCGCCCTGCCCTCCGCCCAAGACTCCACCGCACCTGATCCCCGCTACCACCACCCATCTAACGGCGGCGTTCGGGTCCTCCCTCCCAATGCCCCCGCCCCACCCAAACCCCAGCCCCACCCACCCACAACCACCGCTGCTTCCGCCTCGCCTCCCATCGGCCGCGTCCTCGGCCGCCCCATGGAAGACGTCCGCGCCACCTACACCTTTGGCCGCGAGCTCGGCCGCGGCCAATTCGGCGTCACCTACCTCGTCACCCACAAGCACAACAAGCAGCAGTTCGCCTGCAAATCCATCGCCACCCGCAAGCTCATCAACCACGACGACGTCGAAGACGTCCGCCGTGAGGTCCAGATCATGCACCACCTCACCGGCCATCGCAACATCGTCGAGCTCAAGGGAGCTTACGAGGACAAGCACTCCGTTAACCTCGTCATGGAGCTCTGCGCCGGCGGCGAGCTCTTCGATCGGATCATCGCTAAAGGCCATTACTCCGAGCGAGCTGCGGCGAATCTCTGCCGTCAGATCGTCACCGTCGTGCATTACTGTCATTCGATGGGGGTGATGCATAGGGATTTGAAGCCGGAGAATTTCTTACTCTTGAGTAAGGACGAGGAATCGCCGCTCAAGGCCACCGATTTCGGGCTCTCTGTGTTTTTCAAGCCAGGTCAGCTTTGGTTGTTCGAATTTCATGTGTAGTGTTGTTTTTACAGTAGTTTTTGACTGTAATGGCATGAGTTAGCTAATTTTTTGCTACTTTGAAGACTAAAGTTGCAGTCTTTAACTTGAGCTGGGTTTGCTTCAATTTTTGTGTTTATCATATAGTTCATGTAGAATGGCTCGAATCTATTTCATTGCATTTAGGTGATAACTTGAGCTGAAGTTGACAAGTTTTGAAGACTGCATTGGTTTAGAAATTGAAACATTACTCTTCATGTGTTTTATTTCTATCCACTAGAAGTCTTTTGTGGAGATTGTGTATTGTTTGTTGGCTGCAAGAATTTTAGTTTGGCATCCAACACATTAGTAGTTACAGTTCATTGCTTGCACCAAAAATAGGGGCAAAGTCCTCCGTGCCTATTCTGCTTTTAAATCATGAATTACTAAGAAGCACACTATGGTTGCCAATTTCCCAGAGTATTGCTACTCATGTTTCACAATGAGTTCAATTGTTCTAGGTCTTGCTTTAACTTGGCATGTGTTATTGTATTTTGAATTTTAAAACTTGAAATTGTTTCGTATCATCTTCGTTTTTGAGGTTTAGTTATTCAAAAGTAATGTACATGAGATATGCTTAAGGATCTTCATGTTGAAATGTACAGTTTATTTTTGAGTGCAGGAGATGTATTTAAGGATCTTGTGGGAAGTGCATATTATGTTGCTCCTGAAGTGCTGCGTCGGCGTTATGGAGCTGAGGCTGATATTTGGAGTGCAGGGGTGATACTATACATTCTACTTAGTGGAGTCCCACCATTTTGGGGAGGTATGGCTTTTGTCCCAGAAGAGTAATAGAATTTTAACCATGTAGTCCTTTTGATTTCTGAGTAGAAATCTATGAAAAGCTAAATATTACTTCCAAAATAGGTTTATACATCTATGTCTGGATAATGTCCTTGACAGTACGTCATCTAGTTCATTGATACGACCAGAAGTCTCACGATGACTTTTCAGCCCCTCTGTTTTATCCTCTTCATCCAATCCTGAAAAAGAACAAGGCTTTCTTTTCAGCAAAAAACATAATTAATTTCCTTACATCCTCCCTCGTGATCCAATTATCTGCCAGCAAGCTTTAAGTCAGCACTCAGCATGAATTTTATGTTATTTTCCATTTTCAGTTTATCGCATTTATAACAGTTGCTCAGTTTAGCAGTGGTTTTCAGCTTCACTTTTCTTTCATATGCAGAGAATGAACAAGGTATCTTTGATGCCATTCTTCGGGGCCATATTGATTTCTCATCTGATCCCTGGCCTTCCATATCTAGCAGTGCCAAAGATCTTGTGAAGAAAATGCTCCGAGCTGATGCTAAGGAACGACTTGCAGCAGTTGACGTTTTAAGTAAGTTTTCTTTTAGGTTTCTGCTAGAGACATGGAATTCCTTTAAGTTATTTCAGGCCTTTCTTTTTTGTGTGGAGAATTTCTATGTCTAGTTTCTTTATATGCAAGTGGGCATTATATTACACAGTTGTAGTTGGGGTCATGCTCTAGGAATGATGACATGATATTATCTCCTTGGCATCATATTTTAAATTGACGAATTAAAGGGTGAAAATTATGGAGGATGCTCCTGGTTGCAGTTTCATTTAAGTGAGCTAGCCATACAGTACATCAGAAGGTTTGGAGGATTAAGAGAAAGAATGAAGGTGCTCAGTTGATATGGTTTCCTACGGTTTAAGTGAGCTAGTCATTTGTATATTGTCACATATTTTCTTTGGTAGTTTCTTTGGCCAGGCTTGTTGGTCATTAGGTTGAGGAAGGGAATATGTTTGGGCCAATCATACAGGAAAATTTTCTTTTCATGCTTTTTACCTGTTAAAATCATCCCTGGATTAGTGTTTGTAAATTATAAATGAAACTAAACCACTCAAAATGCAATGCAGATCATCCATGGATGCGAGAAGATGGGGATGCATCTGATAAACCTCTTGATATTGCTGTTTTATCTAGAATGAAACAGTTCAGGGCAATGAACAAACTCAAGAAAGTAGCATTGAAGGTGAGTGTATCTTTTATCAACTTCATTAGCATCATATTCATGGATTGGAATGAGGTTGGTGCAAATGAAATCCTAGGGTGTGGGCATGCTGCTGGTCGAGCCCATGTCATGAGATTAGAGATGTGTCAGCATCATCAGTCTTGTTTTTGCGATTAAAAATTCAATAACATATGCTTTATTTTACTCTTGCAGGTAATTGCAGAAAATCTTTCTGAAGAGGAAATCATAGGCTTGAAGGAAATGTTCAAATCCATGGACACAGATAACAGTGGAACAATTACATTTGAAGAGTTAAAAGCTGGTCTTCCAAAACTGGGAACCAAGCTTTCTGAGTCTGAAGTGAGACAGTTGATGGAAGCGGTAATATCTCCAGTCTTCTTACTATTAGTGCAACTGGAGCTTCATGATGCTAGTGGGTTCACTAATTTTAGTTAAGAGAGAAGAAAAAGAAAAGATCTGAGAGACAAGAAAGAGAATAAAAGAGACTTTTCATTTTTCTTATTCTTGATCGTTGGTTAGCAAAGAAATAGAGAGAAAAGTGAGGACTGTTTGAAATAATTAAAGATCAATCAATATCAAAATCGCATTTTCCCCTCCAATCTCTCCACTCTTGGAGGGAAAGGTGAATGTGAAGAGAAAATGAGGCTCCAAATTTATCTTCACATTTACCCATCCATTTCTAATCTCTTTTCTCAATTTCTTTCATTTTAAACATGACCAACTATTTTTCGTAAAAATGTTCCAAGGATACTTTGGTGGAACAGAATCATCAGCTTCTTAGTGTTTCAGTTATCATAAACCTATAATAAGTCTAAACCATTCAGCTTTATGACTACTTCAGATATTTTATATGTTTCTTCCATGTGCATAACTCATTTGGATGATCAATTTCATGATCCTACAAAACTTGACAAATTCTGTTTTCCTTTTCAGGCTGATGTGGATGGAAATGGAACAATTGATTACATTGAGTTTATAACAGCTACTATGCACATGAATAGAATGGAAAGAGAGGACCATTTATACAAAGCCTTTGAATATTTTGACAAAGACAAGAGCGGGTGACAATTAACTCTATTACCAATAACATAGTTATAGCTGTTTTTTGTCCCTATATTGATGTAAAGCTGGGTATCATTTTTTGTTTCTGAAAAACACTTTTTAACCTCTGCTGATTTCAGGTACATCACAATGGAAGAATTGGAGCAAGCACTTAAGAAGTATAATATGGGTGATGAGAAAACAATTAAGGAAATCATTGCGGAAGTTGACACAGACCTTGTACGTTCATAATCTCCTTGCCTTCATAATATATATGTTTTCTTCTTTCAACTCTTTTTTTTTTTCTTTCTAAGATGAATTTTTCTTTCCCATGTATTACACATGGGAGATTAACAAATACACTTTAATGAAACTGTGACTACTGAAGGATTAGGGTCTGGACTTTTTCGTCAATATAATGTTGAAATCATATTGGGATAAGACTTCACACTCTTGATTTTCGGCCACACAATTGTTGTCGACACCAAAACTGGAATGGTCATATAGTACTGGGAGAGGGGCAATGCAAATTTCTCATGTTTTGAACAGAAAATCCAGGACATTGTTCCAAATTTCTGATAATGCATCTAGTACCAAAAATAAGTGACACAACCAACCAGTAAAAAATAAATATTAAATCAGACGGTCTCTGAATTTCTTTGTTGCAAAGAGATCCTGTCAATCATCTCGTAGTTACACCATTGCATATTACTAACAAACTGGGCTGATTGCTACAGTGTTCTTGTTTTCATATCCTGTCTTTTGGTAAAACCTTGTTGAATGTTTTTGTCACACTTAATGAATTCCCAAATTATTTGCAGGATGGAAGGATTAATTATGATGAGTTTGCAGCCATGATGAGGAAAGGCGATCCTGAGTTGGTCACAAACAGACGAAGAAAATAGAAAGGACACTGTTTTGCTGTGCTAAACTCCTGGCGTGACCGGTTTGTTAATTTTGCGGGCTGAGAAATCATTTTCAATCTCAGTTTAGCTGATTGGGATTGCATGTTGTTCGCCTGCCCTCTAGCGGAAGAGATGAGTGCTCGATTTACGTAAGTTTGCAGAATGATTCAACTTCTTTGTGTAGGGCAGATTTCCCCTTTGGCAATTTAGTGGTGCAATGTTAGAGCATATGCGAGTTCTCTAAGCCCAACTTCCCCATGCAAAAGAGAATAAAATGAATACTAGTTATGCGGTCCTCCTACTTGTCCCTGTATTTGGCCATTTTACCTAAAGTAATGATTTAGATTTTCCCGACATTTTAATTGCTTCAGGATAACGTTATTTATAAATTTCCAATTTTATATGTGAACAGAAAGCTTTTGGGTTCTGAAAGAAATATTGCACTTGCAAATTTTATACATGTATTGTTGTCATATGGTTCATCTTCGTCACCATTTCTTATGAATGGTGAATATTTCATCCATTTTTTCCGCATTTAATATTTCATCTCCATGAATTTTGCTGCAAAGAAAGAGAATCCACATTCAACAAGAAATATAAGGTGAATAACACCGAACACTCATTCGGTGTATTTAACTACTGTAACACTATCACATGGTGTTATTTTTTGTGTCGTATCATTGCGGCCACATGGTTCATGAAGAGGCACTCCAGATCTCTGCTGTTTATAGTTTAGTGTTTAAAATGAAACTTTTGTTTTGTTTTGCTCATCCAACACAGGAATCTTTCCATTTGCATAAATTAATTGAGGTCAATGGATGGCATTCGACAATAAAAAAAGGATGGGGAGCCAAGAGTGTAATTTCGTAAACTCCAAAGGATGAATCTGCAAAGAAACCCAATCGAAAAGAAACTTTTAGCGCCCCAATCAAAAACAGACTTTTAGCAAAGCCGACATTCTTTGCTTTGCAGGGCCCACTGAAACAGAAAAACCGAAACACCGAGAAAATCCCGGCGGCAGAGGACGCGCCAGATTTGGATCTGTTACTTACAACGTTCGACTCTTTCGAATTCGATAATGTCCACCTCTTAACACATACCACCGTCCCCAAAATTTAATCTCTTTCTCTTTTAAATTTTGTATGCTTTGAATTCTCTTATCATTTTCTTAAGCTTCAAAAGCCAGGAGGACACAGAGAGAATCGTAGAGGTCCATCTCCGACTGGCCATGGTAAAAACCCTCACTTTTCGTTTGTTTCTCGAGAAAAATCAACGAGAAAATCCAAGAAAATTCTTTGAAACCAAGCCATTCTTCAGTTTATGCAAAGAATCTTGATTTTCATCATGCACAATCAAATTCCTAATTTCTTTAGTATTAGTTATATTGAAACCCAAAACAAATGATGAAAGGGGCTATGAACTTTAGGTTTCAAATAGAACATTACCATATACATTACTAAGAGTAATTTATTGTATGCATTGTGTTTGAATAGTTACATGCTTTATGTTTAGCTTTAAAGCTTGAAACTTTATGCACTGTGTGTTCTTTTAACAGGTTGACTGGAGAGGTCAAAGTAGACAAAATGCCCTTTTGGTGTATAGGGGTTTTGGTTTGGTTTTTGGTGCTTTGAGCATTGCCCCTCTTTATGTTTATAGATGTGCATTTTCTGGAGGGTTGCTCCATTACCAAACCGAGGATGCAGTCTTTGGGGTGTTTTCGGTGATTTTTTGGACTATTACTCTTATTTCATTGTTCAAGTATGCTTTTATCATGTTGAGTGCCGACGATAATGGTCAAGGTAAGAGCTGATACAATTGTCACTGATGCTGCCAGCCCTATTCTTTGTTTGTGGATTCATGTTTGTAGTTTTGGGTAATTTTCAGGTGGGCTTATCGCATTATACGCACTCCTTTGCAGAAATGCAAAATTCTGTTTGCTGCCTAATCATCAAGCAGCTGATGAGGAGATCTCTACATATCGTTACCCAGGTCGTTCCAATACGAACAGACCCACTTCACCATTGAAAGGATTTATTGAGGGACATAAAAGTGCCCAAACTTGTTTACTTCTTCTGGTTTTATTTGGAGCTTCCATGGTGATCTGTGTTGGTATCCTCACTCCTGCAATATCGGGTGAATTGTCCTTGTTTGACCCCTTTGATCCTTTAAAATATTGCAGCGGGATTTGCACTGATTGATTTTGTACTTTTGTACATGGTTCTTTATGCCATTTGTTATCTCTTTAACAACCTGTGCTAATAAGAAGTGTTTGGTCATTTGCAGTTTTTGCATCTGTTGAAGGGCTAAAATTTCAAGCGAAAGATTTGCATAATAGTGAGTCTTCCTCTCCAAAAGTAGAATATATGTATACATATGTAACATTGTCCTAATAAAATTCAACTGTTAATAATTATAGTTGTCCGAAATAAACATATAGGTTATGGTAATGAGCTTGAGCAGTTGTCTGGCTTTTCTGGTCTTGCTACAAGCCCAAACATAATTTATGTTTGTATACTTAGCAGTCTCTGATATCTGTAAATAAGGTTGAATCTACTAGTTCAAAAATTATCAGATGAGAAAGTAACATTTAGTAGAACCGTAGTTAGTAGTGTGAGATATACATACTTAGTAGTGTCTAGCTTTATAACTTTGCTGCTGGGTCCACAATGCATTACTTAGATGCATAATGGAAAGGAGTCCTGGTCTCTCAGACTGAGATGTCAGCATCGTACCAAGAAAGTTGCAAGAGGGAAAGGAGAAATGATAGGGGATGGGGATTTACAGAACTACCTGTTTTTCCGTGTAAAAATGTTCTTCGCTCTTAAAATTTATCTGATGCCATTTTAGCTACTAACACTTGTACACAAACCAGGTGTGGTGGTTCTTATTGCCTGTATTCTATTAGTTGCTCTTTTTGTTTTGCAACACCGTGGCATCCACAAGTTGGCCTTCATATTCACTCCCATCATGATCCTTTGGGTACTGTTAGTTGCTGCTGTTGGAATGTACAATATCATCGAGTGGAATCCAAGAGTATATCAGGCTCTTTCTCCATATTATGTTTACATATTCTTTAAGAGGACAGGAAAAGATGGTTGGATTTCTCTTGGAGGAATACTTTTATGTATTACTGGTAAGTAGAGCACTTGCACATTTTTTCTTTTCATAGCTCTACTTCTCATAATTGGGTAATGTTTTTTTTATCAATTGTAGGAACTGAATCCATGTTTGCAGATCTTGGTCATTTCAAAGCAACACCAATAAGGGTATGCAGGACCACTAATTGTAGACTAGGTCTTTTAGTTCATGCTAGGCTGTGGGTTTGTGCAAGGAAGTCACGATGCAAAATATTATCTTTCTGTTCTTTTTGTTCTTTTGCATTTGTTTTATTTATTATTAAGAGCTTTTAAGGCCCAGGGCTGATTGCTTTGGAATTCTCCATCATGTTGTGAAGAACAGGTTTTAAAGTTAGACATTACTGTGGGATAGAGTACATTGTCATTAACAGTGAAACTTATTGTCCGCATATGTAGTTCTTTTTCAAATGTTGATATGCTCAATGTGTCTCTGAGATGAAATGGAACTACCTAGTAAATTGTTATGAAACTTCTTCTAGGAGTCATATGTCAACCAGAAGGATAAAACATGCAGTTTAAGCATTAAATGTGCATGCTTAAAATTTTCTATACAATACAATCAAGCCATGGTAACTTTGAGGTGGTGGAAAACATATGGTTTATCTCAATTAGTTGGGTTTAGAATAAATTTGAGTTCAGAAATTGATTTTAAAGTGTTGCATTCAGAGTATTTGATTTAAAGAGAGGGTATTTATTGATTAGAATATGGTAACCTGAAATACATGAAAATTTGAAGTGGTCTGTCTGTGGTTTAATCCACACGGAGTAATATTAAGGCAGAAACCCACTTGTGGTTACATTATATGAAATCACAATTCGACTGTTTTGTTTTGCTCTGAGGAGCAGCCTTAACTGGCAGGAGTATATGTAAATTCTGCACCTCTCATTTCTGGTTGGTGATTAAAGCATTATGCATGTTCCAGGAAATTTCTAAATGATTGAGTACATAGGTCTTTTTCTGGAGAATTTGCACTCTATCCTTGATGGATTGGTGTTCCCACCCTGCCATTTATGTAGAATGTTGAAGATTGTGGCATATATCAACAGTTCTACGTAGCAAGGAAAAAACTAACTCTTGTTGATATGTGCAGGTTGCATTTTCTTTTGTCATTTATCCATGTCTAATACTTCAATACATGGGACAAGCTGCATTTCTTTCAAAAAATTTATCTGCAGTGTCTATGAGCTTTTATGCTTCTATTCCAGGTAAGCTTCTAGATATGCAAAGAAACATTGCTGTCCGGACTTGATTGTGGATTCTGGAATGATTACATTAATGTGCATACTTTACAGCCTCCATCTCCCTTTAACACTTTGATTCGTAAAGCTTGTTGAGCATTCTTGCATTATTTATTTTAAAAGATTTATCTGTGAAAAATTACTACTGTTTAGCTTATAGAATGCTCGTCTTTTCTGTAGTTCCCTTACTTTGGCCAGTACTTGTGGTTGCACCTTTGGCTGCCATTGTTGCCAGTCAACCTGTTATCTCTTCCACATTCTCAATAGTCAAGCAATTGCATGCAATACGATGTTTTCCTCGAGTCAAGGTTGTACATACGAAGAGACGGATCCCTGGTCAGATATACATCCCTGAAATAAACTGGTCTCTTATGATTCTCAGTCTGGGTGTCACAATTGGTTTTCGAGACATAAATTATATAGGAAATGCTTATGGTATGTCATCTTTTATCTAAAATACTTTCAATATCAGATAATATTATTTTCCTTATTGGTTGGTGTTTGTACATGCCATATACTTGTTAAGTCCATCAAAGAACATGTCAGTGTTCTCTATGGAAACCAAATATTGCGTTGACTTTCATACATGCTCATATATATGTGACAGTTATTGAGAAATCAATTTCACATCTGGGAAATAGAGGTAAATCATGATAGAGTTTTATTTTGAATCTTAATTTCTTGTCCACCCAAATTATCTGAACCATATATGTGGTACTTTGGGAGATGGGTGACTTTCTCTGGACGGAATAAGCTGCTCTTACCTTTGCAAATGCCAGTTCAATGAATTCTGCATATTGTGCCTTTTTTTTCTTTTCAGAAGGGCTACTTATTAGATTCAGTAGGTATGAGATACCAGGTAGATACTTAACGTGAAATTCTTTTAAATAGTAAGAACCTACGTCGTCTAAGGACCTTTCAAATTTGGATGGCCAATGATCCCATCCATTATTCCTGTACTTTGCATGGTGCTTTGAGATATTTTATTTACTATTGGACTGGCCCTAACCTTGACACGAGTCTTGACAGTTCAGCTGTTACCAGTATCTTAATTTATATCTATATCCAGGCAAAACATTACAGAGTAGATCTAGTCAATATCGTAAATTTGTCATATTTCTTCTTTCATTTTGTAAACTAAAGCTTATCTTGGTTTCTTAATATCAGGGATTGCATGTTTGGCTGTTACAATCATAACAACGTGGTTGACATCGCTAGGAATCAGCCTTGTTTGGCATAAGAGTTTCATGTTTGCCCTTTTATTCAGTGTACTTTTTGGTTCAGTTGAAATCATCTACCTTTCATCTTCGTGTATGAGAATCCTTAAAGGTGGATGGTTTCCCCCTGTTCTCTCTGCAGTCTTCTTGGTAGTTATGTATGTCTGGCAATATGGAACGAGGAAGAAGTATTTGTATGACCTGCATAACAAGGTTTCAATGAGGCATATACTCACGCTGGGCCCTAGTCTTGGGATTGTTAGGGTCCCAGGGATTGGCCTCATCTACACTGAGTTGGCTACGGGAGTCCCAGCAACATTTACTCATTTCTTAACCAACTTACCAGCCTTTTACCAAGTGGTTGTCTTTGTTTGCATTAAAACTGTTCCTGTTCCCTATGTACCCCAAAAAGATAGGTATCTTGTTGGTCGCATTGGTCCCAAATCTTATGGGATGTACCGCTGTATGGTTCGGAATGGATACAAAGATGTCTTTAAAAATGGAGATGACTTTGAAATTGATGTGGTGATGAGCATAGCGGAGTTCATCCAAATGGAAGCAGAAGGTTGTGGAACTCCTGAAGGTGCTGTGGATGGTCGTATGGCAGTTGTGAAGACTTCTGGGAAGTTTGGCACAGCATTGTTTATGTCACAAACTTCTGGCCCTGGAGAAAGCAGCAGTTCAAGTTCTTCAACTATTGTGAGCAGCAGCAAGTCTAACACACTGCAGAACTTGCAGGCCACCTATGAGCAAGAAGCACCGAAACTAAACTATTGGAGGCGGGCTCGGTTTGGGTTGATGGATGCAAAATGCAAGGATACACGTGTGAAGGAACAGCTGCAGGAACTTGTGGAAGCAAAGCATGCTGGGGTAGCATATGTAATAGGTGCTGCTTATTTAAAGGCAAAATGGAATTCGTCATTCATAAAGAAGTGCGCTATCGATGTTGCCTACTCTTTCTTACGTAAGAACTGCCGATCTCCTGCTGTTGCTTTGAACATTCCTCATATCTGTTTAATCAAGGTGGGAATGAACTACATTGTTTAATGCAGTACATCTTGTGAAGATGCATATTTTGGCAGCAAAACTTGCACAGTGCCTGCTTTGTCCAGAGTTTCATGCACTTTATCTTGTGTGAATAGATTCAGATTGTTGGTATTTGGAAGATACGTTGCTAACTTGGCACAAAGCATTGATGGAGGAGGTTCATGTTAATGCCAAGTTGTTGGTTGTTCTACTGCTGAGGCCTAAGTGGTTCTCAATAATTGAATTAGCCAGAGATGCTCAGTCTGTCATTAGAAGCAGGATTTTTAATTGGTTCCGCAAAATTTCAAGCCACATGATTCTTGTGTTTCCCAAAAATGTTAAGTTTTGTTTCGTAAACCTGAATTCAGGTTTGTTTACGTGTATGGAAAATTGGAAGTAGCATTTTTTGTTCTTTCTTTTTTCATTTGAAGGGAGATTGAGAGTTGATGCACTTTGTGTACAAATAACAGGACCTTGTCCAAATAACTTCGTTCAGCTCGGAGGATCGGTCTGTGACATTCATAATTCATTACAAAAGAAAATTCATTGACGTTTATAAATATCTTTTTATTAGAGATTTTCTATTTAAACTCACACTTCTCTTTGTTCACCCCATGTTCTAAGTTCATCCCAACTTCTAATTTAAAGTTTCACAACTTCTAAGAAAACCCAACTATCTTCCCAAACTGCCTTAAATACACACCAAGCTGAAAAAATAAGAAATAAAAGAGTTTTTGTATTTAAACCCCACATTTTTCGTTGTTCACTCCAATACTCAAATCATTAAACAATATTTGTAGTATACATGAGATTTTGTTATTTTCACAAGGCTATTTTTATCATGTGATTAAAAAGATTAACTAATGAGACAAAGATGTGTGTGGTAGGGTTCAAACCTCAGACCACTGACATGCAAGTTAAGACCTTTTTTTACGAGACTAGACTCCATTAGCAATAAGATGTAGATGAGTTTGTATTTTTCTAAAACTTAATAAAAAGAGTGGTGGGGTGTGGGGGGTGTGTGCATAGATAGATGTACTAAGATTAAATATTAAGTTGAATGACTTTTTTTGTCCTTTTACACAATAATAAAACTGACAGCTTAAAAATTTAAATATTGGGGTGAAAAAATAGGAGTGCGGGGTTTAAATAGAAAATCTCTTTTATTATCACTTTCCCCCTTACTGTTCTATTCTATATGATATGAACGTTGTTGGGATTCTTTTCTATGGGAATGTGTTGTTGATGGCAGTATAAAACTCAAAATCTTCATCAATTTTAATCCAAGTTTGATATCAGAGATAATGAAGTAATGAACTGAAAGGGTTTCCGCTCACCATTCATCATAAACTTATGCATAATACATAAATTTACATTCCAACTCTAGAATCCTTAATACTTCCGTGAAAAAGAAAAAGAGAAAAGCGAGAGTGAAACCCTTATTGAGAATGTAATAAGTCGCTATAATCCCTTCCCATATCATATATTCAAATCAAACGACCCTTGTTTTAGGGCAAGCAAAGGCAACCACAAAGTCCATAAAGTTGAGAAGAGGAAATTGGGTTCTTATTCCTAATCCTATATTTTAGTTCCTTGGTTTATCTTTGAGTAGTCCAGCACTCCAGCCAGTTAGTCCGGTCAGAGAAAGAAAAATTCCCTGGACAAAAGGCAATCCAATCCAATTATCATTATCATTTCATGAATGGGTAGGCAAAGTGTAATTTTCAACCATGGTTTTGAGTTATGACCAACGACCAACAAAAATATGATAAAAATCCCATTATCCCAATTGCCCAGAATCTCTGGGAATTGGAAAAACTCTTATCCATGTATCCAAACACCCCCTCAAACCCATAAATTACTCAGCCAGCAGCCACAGGCCCAAACCAAACCCAGGCAGGCATATGAGATGGAGATGCGAGGAGCCCTATAACTCCTGTACAATAACCAATCCCTAACTTTCTTTCTGAGAAGCCAATTCCCATTCTCTCCCTCCCTCCCTGAGAATCTGGGAATTGGGGGAAACCAACTGCCAAATAAAAGAGAAAACTTTCAAACCCAAAAACCCCTCTGAAGTCTGATGCAAACAGAATTTGGGAATTTGGAGAATTCGCTCACAACATGTTGAGCTCCACTTGCTCTCACTCTCTTATTCGCCGCCCTTTCCTTCAATCACCTGCCCCAAAACTAGGGTTTCGACCCGACCCGGAGCTTTATATCCAATTTCCCGGAGTTTTAGGATCTTCGAATCTCACTCCAGGCCTTCCAGCACGGTAAATAATGTTCCCTCTTGTTTGTTTATCTTCATTTATGTCGATAATTTACAGTCTGTTCACTGCTTGGTTGCTGAGAAATGTATAAAAGATTGAAAATTTTGGACCTTTTTATTGACTATTTAATTGAGCTGTACAAAAGGGTAAGACTTGGTTTTTCTTTTTGTTCCAATTTTCCATTGCTTTATCGGCAGCTAAACCAGAGGTGTTTTCTTTTGTGTTATGCCCTTAATTTGTACTCAGTAGTTTTCACTTCTGTGTTTTGGGTTACTTTTTTATTTGCAGAGATGGACAAGAATTTCATGCTTTAGAAAAGAGGATTCTTCATCAGAAACCCCGAAAGCTGATTATATTGGACACTTGGTGCCTGAGGAAGTAGTTAAGACCGAATTTGATGATTCTAAGGTGGTTAAAAAGGATTGGGGTTTCACTCTTCGAGAGGTCATATTTCCTTGTTTTATTACTTTATTCAATGAGTTTGAATGTCTGGTTGTTCTTGTTGTAGTATGTACAAGAAGTGGATGGTAAATAGTTTGTAGAACATAGAGATTTTTATCGAAGTTACTATTGAGATTATTAAGGGGTTGGATTGAAGTTTGAGTGACATGTTGATTAACTGCCTTGTTGATCCATGTACATTATATGTGTGGTAGTTGAAAGTAGAAGTGTTAAATTGATTATAAACCTTACCATTGAAATAGTTTGAGACCATGAAACATCACTTGATCTGACATCTGAATGATAAGTAGTATTTTTTATTCAAGGATTTTCTTAAGAGTAGGCTGAAGATTTATGGTGTTAAAGACTATGGCAATATTCACTGCATCGCCTAGATGAAGTTCTTTAACTTTCATAGTTGCAATTGACTTATAGTAAGGTGAATGATAAAGTTCATGCAGTATGAACATATGATTATTTGATGGAAATTTAGGCGGTAACCACCTTGACTAGCTGTTTTCAATACCACAACAAGTTATGTTGTTTTTCCGGTATGTGAATTTCGGTGAGTGAATCGTGCCATCTGCCTATGGTGGTATCCTAAGCTTTTAATAATCAGTAGTAAACACCTGATGTTTAGTTGATTGAATGGGATATATATCCATAACAAATACTAGGGTGTATGATTAGGACAAATCATGATCTTACATTTGCTTTACAGTTATGCTTCAATTGTCAGGATGTTGAAGGGAGATAAAATGGTCTAGTTTTACCTCCATCAGAAACTAGGATGTTGGTTCCATTTTCGTTTTTGCTCTGCTGTTTAAGTGAATTTAATGATATACACACACGATAATGGAATCTTATTAATACGGCAGGAAAATCCTGTAACCACTTTTATTACTTTGATCTAAAAAAACATACCACAGGCTGCATCGAGGTTCTCATTTTTTCTTTCCTGGGGTTTTAAATTTCAGGCTGCAGATGCAGTGTTTAGGGCGATTGGGAGTCGGTGGAGTGTGCCATGGACAGCAGAGACCATAATGCAGGTAAGTGTTTCAATAGTGTGTGATGAAACTTAAATATGACTAGGCGACAGTTGTGGATTGCAAGCTGTCACATCCATCATCTACTTTTAAAGGATTAGTTTACAAGAAAAGGGAAAATTATGAAGATAAGGTGTCTTAATAACCAGGACTTATAAAGAAAGAGACTTTTGCCCCTTGTTATTGGCAAAGTTGATGTGATATACATGATGCAGGTCATGCTACTATGGGTTGTAGCTTTCTGGTTCATAGGTTCTTGGATGGTTCCATTTGCAGCTCACCTGGCAGGTTTCAGCAGGGAATCATTAACATTTAGAGGACAAGCCTTATTTAGCCTGGTGACTGATGTAACTGAGGGTCTTGCTGGAATTGTGATCCTTTATCGCTGCTTATCTCGTTTCCGTCCGCTTCCCCCAGATTGGTTCAAATTTAGCTTGAAAGGATCCTGGCAGTTGGATGTTGCTCTTGGATGCCTTATGTTTCCACTGGTCAATCGGCTCTCACAGTTCAACCTCAACCTACTACCTCTTTTGCCTTCCACCCCTGTCACAATATCAAGTGTTGAGCAATCAATTTTGGCACGTGATCCAGTGGCAATGGCACTGTATGCGGTAGTAGTTTCGGTGTGTGCTCCTGTATGGGAGGAGATAGTGTTTAGGGGTTTCCTACTTCCTTCCTTGACCAAGTACATGCCTGTATGGTCTGCAATACTGGTGAGCTCGGTTGTATTTGCTTTAGCGCATTTTAATGTACAGAGGATGCTACCACTTATTTTTCTTGGGGTGGTGATGGGTGTTATATTTGCACGGTCAAGGAACCTATTACCATCAATGCTCTTGCATAGCCTTTGGAATGGCTTTGTATTTTTGGATTTAATGAAATAAGCACAAGATTTGTTCTTTGGGATTCATTCATCGGCCAATCGGATCATAAAGAAGCATCCAAATTAATGGTTTTCAATCCTTCAAGAGGTGAGAGGTCCGCTACAAGACTAGCAGCTTGCTCTCTGTCAGTGACAGTGATTAAACAAATTTCAGCAGATTGCAGTTCAAGTCCACTAAATTAATGTGAAGTCACAGAGGTTGATCATCAAGGTCGAATCCCTTATCATCAAGAGGATCAGCATGATACTTTGTTCATATGTAAGATGGATAACACAGGGGAAAAGAAAAATGGATAGAAATGATTATTTTGGCCAAGAAGATCTTCAAGTCAGAGGCATAGCAAAGCTCTTGTAGTTTTGTCTGATGACCACATTGTTGTCTTATTTTCTCCTCATTTTTCAATTCCCTTCTCACTGGCCTGTAGAATAGACTATTAATTTATAAAGCTAAGGCTGCTGGGTATGATAAGCAAGCGGTGTGCCCTTTGTTATGTAAATGTTGTATTTGACTTGGCAAATCAATGACTAAATACCAACTACACTAAAACCCTCTTATAGATTTGCAAACATCAAATTGAGCAAAATTAGTATTGGACTTGCCTCATCTTGACTAATTGTTTTTTGAATCAACTGTATCCAAACTATCTTCAATTGTCAATTTAGTTTTGTTTTTTAATACAAGCGATATTATACTTTAAACTAATTTAAATTACGGGAGGGGGATTTGAATTCGAGTGTAGAGTGGGGAGGGAGGGGATTTGAATTCGGTGTAAAGTGGGGAGCATAACGTTCTAGCCAATTTGGCTAAGCCCATATATGCAATTGTCAATTTAGTTTATTATTGTGCAAGTTAGTTCTTGTAAAGACAAGTTCAAGTTTTTTCAGTGCATCTCAATATGTATTTGATTTAACGGTTGAGAAACATATATCGTTTTATACACCTTATTATAAAATAAATTGCCGAAAAATAATTAAATATATACTTTCTTGTAAAATAACTAGAGATGAAACATAAGGGCCATTCCCACCCTCATTGTGTCGTGGCAAAGGGCAAAGGCAAGTAAGGGAAAATACTGTTCACAAGAATGGTGACTGCCTTAGCAAGTTTTTGATGCATTCCCACCCATTGCCATGACAACCACTATTTACATGAGATATGAGGATAGGAATTTGTATGGATTTTAGTGTGAGAAATGAAGAATATGACTACATATTTATACAAAGAAAAAAAATTCTGAATTTTTTGATTTTTTTTTAATAAATTTTTTTGTTATTTAAATTGGCCACTTACGTCAGCTTGTCCAGGCAAGTTTTGCCTTTAGACTTGCTCAGTTTCATAGGTCCACTTCTTGCTATGGCAGCTTTTCCTTTGTGAGGGTTGTTTTTGGAACCTAAGCCCCCTTTTACTAGAGTGGAAATGCTCTAATAGATGTGAGTTAGAAATGAGGGAGTATATAAAATTAGAAGTTAAAAAATAATGAATTTCAAAATTGTTTTTAAATTTTGGTTTCAGAGCTCTAGTGTTATGATTTATAAAGATAATTGAGGGTAAATGTTAACACAAGTCAGGATGGCCGAGTGGTCTAAGGCGCCAGACTCAAGTTCTGGTCCTCTAACGAGGGCGTGGGTTCAAATCCCACTTCTGACAATTTGCCTACAATTTTTATTTTTATTTTTATTTTTATCTTTCTTAGGACAAAAATGTTGCAAAAAGGCCATGCCAAAGTCTCTCTGTCCCATAATTCCAAGGGGAAAAGGCAAAGTTGTTGCCAATCAAAAGAATCCATTTCTCCCACTTGCATTCTTCTTTTCCGATTTTTGTGCATCCCATTCACACTGCACATAAATCAAACACATACTTGCAGCAATTGGGGACATTGAATTCAATGTCAATGTCCAGAGTCCAGACATTATGAGACATAACAAGTTGGTGCCCTCCATCAAGCTGATGACACCAAATATCAAACATGATATCTTTTCTGGCTCCACATCTTCTCCCACTTTCCAAACATAAAATTTTCAAGTCACCATGGTCTCAATTCATGCAGTCATGCAAACAAACAGCCAACTTTGAATCCAAAAGATACAGATGGAAGAACAAGTCACCTATGGGCTTGTACTGGGAGACCATAACATAGGATTGTTTTGTCCAGCGGACTGATTAATCCCATCCATCCCATCCCAATTGCTAGCTACATGCACTGCATGACAATATTCTGCTGCCTTCCTCGTGTCTCCATGTCACGTGCAAATACAGCTGTAGTGGATTATCCACACTGAAGCAATCTTTGTCTGCCATTTTTTGCTGTGGCTCAGATACAGTGGTGCGGGTGCACCTTTATACTATAATTACGTACCACACGATGTGACCCCACATTGCATAATAGTGATGGTGGTATCTATATTCTTGCTGGTTCTGATTCCAATGGAATCTGCTTTCAATCTTCTTGCGAAACACAAAAGGCTATCCCTAGCAAACTTTCAATCTATTGGAGATAAAAAACAAAAGGCAAAACAGAAGGCCTTCGCTCTTTGAGGCTTATAAAAACTTGTATATCACAAGGATAGCACTGTACTATATATTCAACTAATTTGTTATCTCATCCGTGATAATTATTCCACCTGACAGTATTTGTCTAATAGAGGTGTCAAGATTGTTACGTTAATCATGAATGTTAGTTTGTATTAGCTGTTGTAATAGTCACGTGTATCTTTCATTTAGTTAGGAAGAGCTAGCTTAATTAATAAGCAAAGCCCAAGAATATAAAAGGCTCTGAATACTGTAATATTCATTCATTAGAAAGAACTCTCAGATAATTTTCTCATTTTGCTCTTTGATTTCTTGATTCTTCTTATTCTTACTCATTCGTTAGTAGACAACACATAATTGATTGGAGATAACAAAATAATGCAATCCCCATTACATGCACGTTCTTCTCGTAAGACTTACTAAAAACAGAGGGCCTTATTCTTAAGGCTGTACATACACAGCCCCAATACAGGATGATCAACTTGCCATTGTACCATTACGAGGGAAATATTCCCTTCCATAGTTTAGATTGCAAATCTAGACCATCTAAGGGTATTAATTTTTGTCTATATGCATAGTTCACATTACAAATAAAGAGGCGTGTATTCACAAATTAAGTTGTATTTGGACGCTCATCTAGATCTTTTCGGATGAGTGCAAACAACGTTACCAATCTAACCATATACAAACCACGGTGGAGCTCGAAGAAAATCTTTATGCAAATCATGATGTAGTCTTTCTGGATAAAGTGATTGATTAGCATGAGAAAGGTTTGTAGTGGTTGCGGAGAGGTCTCTTTCTTGAGCATTGTTACATGTAGGTGTTAATTGTCTCCATCAATTAAAATTAATGTAATAACGTGTTGATTATACCACGATTACATCCCATGCAAGGAAATGTCTGATACACCCTCCAACATGTGCACTCCACGAGCGACCCATGCATATATATATCAGAACGAGGCAGTCACCGACATCCAACAGATACCCTAACGCTGCATTGAATCACGGCTACATGACTAGGGTGGTCTAGCAAGTTGATCACAGCCGTCCAACGTCACCTCCCATCTGAATCCCATACCAAGGTGGGGCCCAAGCATACCTTTGACCGGTAAAGATAAAAGAGCTCAACAGATGCAGTTACCATAGAGGTCGTCCAAAGTAAAGTAGGCAAAGTTTTTGAAGCTTATCCTCTTCCGCCCGTTTGGGCTCATCAGGCTGAATGATGACTATTTAAATTTAGATATGTTTTGCATCGACCCCATTTCCTTTCTAAATTTTTCTGGTTTGGTCCTCTCTAAATTTTTAAAGTGAGCGTCAAAGAGACTTCAAATCCCTAGGACCATAATAATAATAAAAAACTGTCCAAACCGAAACCCAAACCCTCCAAAAAGTGACACGTACAGTGACCCCGTGTCTTTAAAAACTTGAATAAACACCGAGAGACAGGGCTGCAAAAGCGGGAACCAAACCTCTTCACCACCACTCACTGTTCTCTACCCGCCGCCATAAATCCACCTTTTATCTTTTTCCCGGCGATCCACTTCTTTCGCACCGACCCTTTTCTCTCGTCTTCACATACATACAAGCCTTTCACAGACGGCACAAGAGAAATGAAAGAAAAAACAGAGAAAGAGATCAGAGTTTGAGAAAAATCCTCTGTCCGACCCAGAAACCATTTTTCGAGTTTTTTTGAAAAAGAAATCTAATTTGAGGCTTTTGAACATATGTTTGAACCGAATTTTGAAGCTTTTTTGTGGGTTCGATCAGTTTCTGGGACTGTGAAGGTTAGATAATAGCGGTTAATATTCCAAAATTACAGATAGGTTGAGTTTTGTGGTGAATTTGGTTTTCTTTAGCAACGAAACTCTAATGGATTCGTTTGTGTACGTTGTTTGATAGCATAGAATGTCTAGAAATAAAAACTAAAAAAAATAATAAGAAGAAAAACAGTGAGAAACAGAGAGATGGAGCAGAAAGGCATTTTGCTATCGGCTTTGGGTCTGGGGATGGGAGTGGGAGTTGGGCTTGGGTTGGCTTCGGGTCAGACGATGAGCAAATGGGCCGGAAACGACACCCTCTCCAATGCTCTTACGCCGGATACGGTCGAGCAGGAGTTGCTACGACAGATCGTTGATGGCAGAGACAGCAAGGTCACCTTCGACCAATTCCCCTACTACCTCAGGTCACCACCGTCCCAATAGTCCCCAAATTCCTGTTTAACATAAAGTGGATATTCATATTTTAAAGAAGTTAATTACTTTTTGTCATCTTTGAAGCCTTGAGAATGATAGTCTGGTTCTGGCTGTTGGGTTCTCACCAAATTTGACTGATAAAAGTTTGCGTCTTTAGCATTATAGCATATAAGATACTTAGATTTTTATTGGTGCATCCATCAAATTTGTTTATCAAGTTTTGTTCACTAAATGATGTGACATGTGACAGTATTTGATTTATTGAAATTTGGATTCACCTTGAACGTTATTGTTTAGATAAGATTGTCGCAGACATACTAATACATAAATTGATGAGCAAACTTGGTAATTCTTTTATATAAAATACTGTTTAACATAGTTAAGTTGATGAATGGTTTTGCAGTGAACAGACTCGAGTATTGATAACCAGTGCTGCCTATGTCCATCTCAAGTGCGCTGAGGTTTCGAAGTACACACGCAATCTTTCTCCCGCAAGTCGGGCTATTTTGCTCTCAGGGCCTGCTGGTATGTAATCTGCAACTTGCATTCAGTGTTTGTATTTACATGTTCTATCATTCTAATCACTCTTTTTGTTTTGGTGTTTTCTTCCCTCACTTTTTATTTTGAAGAACTTTACCAACAACAACTTGCCAAGGCTTTAGCCCATTACTTCCAGGCGAAGTTGTTGCTCTTAGATGTGACAAATTTTTCTCTAAAGGTGAGTCTCGGCAGTTTTATAGAATGTATACGTATGTTTGTGTGTGTGTGTATGTGTGTGTGTGTCCGTTTTATCTTCTACTAAGGTTTATAATGGCTGGGGTTGTACAGATTCAGAGCAAATATGGCAGTTCCAACAAAGCATCTGTAAGCTTTCTTTAAACCATTTCCAGTATGTTCAGTTGTCATGCCGTCAGTAGAATATAGTCCATAGCCTTCTGAGAACATTGATAAGATGCTGCATGTTTTGTTTTTCTCATCCCTCTTCAGATCTTTTTGTGTAAAAAAGTTGAACTTAGTTTTAAATATGTTTGTATCATAAATTGTCATGCTTCCGAATTCTCATTATGAGTTGCCTGTTTAACTTCCTGCTGTTTATTTACTTATAAATTGTAATCATGTATGTGTAGTCTTTTAAAAGGTCCACTTCTGAGGTGACACTAGAGCGGTTGTCTGGTCTATTTGGATCATTTTCAATCTTTCCTCAAAGGGAGGAACCCACAGGTATTGTTGAAAATATTTATTTGATAATTTGTAGGTGAATTTCTGAACATTTATACAATTTTCCTTGTAAATAATATTCTATGATTATCCACGGTCCGACGTAGCTCTGACCAGAAAATCTGCTTGCAGGCACATTACGAAGGCAAAGCAGCGGTGTGGATATTCGATCAAGGTATTGGAGGATAATTGAAAAATATGCTTGATTGATTAAAAGGGATATATGTTAGTTCCCGACTTGTTTATTGAATCATATTATTTAACTAATACCTTTTACCTGTACTTGTAGTATGGTAGAAGGTTCTAGTAATCCTTCAAAGCTTCGTAGAAATGCTTCTGCTTCAGCAAATATTAGTAACCTTGCTTCTCAGTCCACTCCCGCAAATTCAGGTTTATTTCTGTTTATTGCAAGAGAGAGCTAGCTGTTTATTGGTTACCCTTACAGTTCATGTATTAAAATCTATTTACAATGTATATTTAAAAGCCTATGATTTGATCAAGTGGTAGTGATGAAATTATATTGGAGTCTCGATAGACAAAAAAAGGAACTTCTATTTGATTTAGTGTTTTAAATGAATTATTTAGAGATTGAAATTCAATTTTGATATACATTGAATTAACTCAAAAACATACATAAGATTGATTTTCTATGCTGAGAACATGTGGTTTCAAGTTCTTCTTCAATGGTATGTTGTTACTTTTTCCCCCTCCTCTTTCTGTTCTCTCTGTTTCTAATGAACCCTTTCCATTTTCTAGCTCCACTTAGGCGCACAAGCAGCTGGTCTTTTGATGAGAAGCTTCTTATACAGTCCCTGTACAGAGTAATTACTGATGCTTTTTTGTGCTATATTGTATTTTTAGCGGTCAACAACATGCTACCATGCATTTTCCCATGATTATGTACACAGTTTTTCCTCTGCTTTCCATGTATTTTTCGACCAGGATATTGGTCTCTGAAATAAACTTTGTATATACTTTCAGGTTTTGGTTTTTGTCTCAAATACCTGCCCCATTGTGCTGTATCTTAGGGACGTTGACAAGCTCTTATCTAGATCACAGAGGATATACAACTTGTTCCAGAAAATGTTGAAGAAATTATCTGGAGCTGTGCTGATCCTTGGTTCACGAATTGTGGATCCGGGTGAAGACAACAGAGAGGTTGATGAGAGGCTTACTGCTCTTTTCCCTTACAACATTGAAATCAGGCCTCCTGAAAATGAATCCCATCTTGTCAGCTGGAAGACTCAACTAGAGGAAGATATGAAAATGATTCAGGTTCAGGATAACAAAAACCACATCATGGAAGTACTTTCATCTAATGATCTTGATTGCGATGATCTGGGTTCGATATGCATTGCAGACACAATTGATCTTAGTAACTATATAGAGGAGATTGTGGTATCAGCAGTTTCTTATCATTTAATGAATAACAAAGATCCTGAATACAGAAATGGAAAACTAGTCATTTCATCCAAGAGGTAAAGGATTTTTTTTTAAAAAAAAATTTAAAATTTTTTGTTTTTGTTTTGGGGGTTTAATGATTGTGTCACTATCCCGTTCTGTGTACTCACACCGTTTTCGCTGTAAAACAGTTTGTCCCATGGATTAAATATATTCCAAGAGGGCAAATATAGTGGCAAAGATACATTGAAGCTGGAAGCAAAGGCTGAAACACTTAAGGTTTGTTGTACTAGTGTTTGTATTATTCTATAACTCAAGGAAAATAGATGGAGTACTAGTTTAATCATTCTCCGGTTCATCTCCATTAATCACAGGAAGCAGGAATTGAAGGGGCTGTTGGTGTGAATTTAGAGACAAAGACTGAAAGTGCTGCTCCTGAAAACAAAAGTGGCACAGAGACGTCAACTTCAGCGGCAAAAACAGATGCTGACAATCCAATTCCAATATCAAGAGCTTCTGTAAGTCACCATTATTTTAATTTTTCTAGTATTTTGCATCGTAGCCATTTAACAAACACGTACACACACATACTAGAAGAAAACATGAAAAGTATATATTATGGCCTCATTAACATTTTTACTTGTAGATTGTATGTCATATATAGAAGGCATACTTTTGCAGTATTCTATTATGTTATTCTCTCTTCCCCCAACTTTTCTCTTGGTATTGATATTGAGATATCACTGTGTACTACTTAACAGGCAGAACTCGATAATGAATTTGAGAAGCGCATAAGACCAGAGGTCATACCAGCAAATGAGATTGGTGTAACATTTGCTGATATAGGTGCCTTGGATGAGATTAAAGAATCCCTTCAGGAATTGGTAATGCTCCCTCTGCGGAGACCAGACCTTTTCAATGGAGGCCTGTTAAAGCCTTGTAGAGGTATATTGCTATTTGGGCCCCCTGGAAGTGGGAAGACTATGCTGGCGAAGGCCATTGCCAGGGAGGCTGGAGCGAGCTTCATTAATGTATCTATGTCCACCATTACCTCTAAATGGTTTGGTGAAGACGAAAAAAACGTTCGAGCTTTGTTCACCCTGGCAGCCAAAGTCTCTCCAACCATCATCTTTGTAGATGAGGTTGATAGCATGCTCGGGCAGCGGACAAGATTTGGAGAACATGAAGCCATGCGAAAGATAAAGAATGAATTTATGACTCATTGGGATGGGCTCTTGTCTAATCAAGGAGACCGAATCCTTGTTCTTGCTGCTACTAACAGGCCATTTGACCTTGATGAAGCAATTATCAGGCGTTTTGAACGGAGGTACGAATGCATCTGCAATAACTTTTAATGCTGCCAGATCAAACAAGTCTGTAGTGAATGTTAGTGGGATACAGTAATCAATGAAAGTGTAACATCAAAATTACTCACATAATTTTGCTTATGATAACGCTCTGTGTTTAAACAGAATTTTGGTGGGGCTACCAACTGTGGAGAACAGAGAAATGATTTTGAGAACTCTGTTGTCGAAAGAGAAGGTGGAAGCACGACTAGACTTCAAGGAGCTTGCAACTATGACTGAAGGATTTAGTGGAAGTGATCTTAAGGTCAGCATATTTGATTATGTATTTGGTTGTTTAGATGTTTGATGTGTACTTACGTCTGATCGAGTGTGACATTTCTTTTGCACAGAACTTGTGTACAACAGCTGCTTATCGACCAGTTAGGGAATTGATACAAGCAGAGAGAGAGAAGGATCTAGTAAGGAAGTTAAAACCAAGGCTAAATCTGTTGCTGTAGTATCTTCGATTCAATGATCAATGATCATCTTCCTTTCTTTTATTTTAGGAGAAAAAGCAGAGAGCTGCAGGAGGACAAAATCCACAAGGTGCTCCTAGTATAAATCAAGCCGAGTCTTTGGAAGGGCAGAGTCCAGAAGCTGTCCCAGCAACAAAAGAACATAAAGAGGAAAGAGTGATCACCCTCAGGCCTTTAAATATGGAAGACTTTAAGCAGGCAAAAAGTCAGGTATGCTCTCCCTCTCTCTCTCTATTGAAATTCAGATTGGTTTAGTACCCTTTGTTGATTCAAACATAAGCTCTAATTGTGGTTATTTATTGGAATGCAGGTTGCAGCTAGCTTTGCATCTGAGGGAGCCATGATGAATGAATTGAAGCAGTGGAATGACCAATACGGGGAAGGGGGGTCGAGAAAGAGAGAGCAGTTAACTTATTTCCTATGAGACTGTTGGTAAACACTACACATTTTCTTCAGACAGCTTTGAGTATCAACACACCCTTCTCGTTCCTTCAGTTCTTCCTGTCCAAGATAAGTCAGCGGCCAATCTTGAAGATTTGAACAAACAAAACTGGACTGAAGCATTTCCACGGAGGCAGTTTTAGTAAGTGAAAGGGAACGATCTTTCTAGTAATCTGCTAGGGTTTATAAAGGACATGCTTAGAACAATCCGGTATAAACTTGGTTTTGTGTTGATGCCACATTCTGTGAATAAGGTGTGAAAATGTTCCCTTATCTGGATTGCTGTGAACTACTGTTTAAGAACGAACTTTAGTAGCAGCTGTATTTTCATGTGTAATATTAATAGGCGAAATGCGAGTGTTTAGATATCTAACCATGTACAGCTTTCACTTCTTTTTTTCTTTTTCTTTTTTTTTAATTCTTGCAGAGAAATTGTTGTGATTTGCTTTAGACAAACAAGAATTCGAAATTTCTGAAGTTTCGAAGTCTCTATTTTCGAACTCTTGAAGGAAGCTTTTCATTATTTTGTGCCAGACTTGCTTCCTTCCCCTTCTCATATGAGTAATTTTTCTCTACATTTAGCAATGCAATAATCGACAAGAGCAATGCCAAAGAGATCATATTTTTAGGTCATCTAAACTGATCATACAATGTTTGGCAACAAAAAGAAACACTAACCATAAAATATAGCAATGGTGTTACAAATTATGTAATTTGAACAACTCTTGTAAGAGTAGTTGTCAAACTGTACGTTTTTTTTTTTTTTTTTTTGGTTAAGAATGGAAGGCAGATTAGCATCAAGGCAGGCTTCGAAAACTGTAATTTATCAAAGCTTTTCCAATAAGAGAGTTATTAATCGGCGTAAGCCATGGAAGTCAGGGTGCAAAAGAAAGAGCTTAGCTATCAACCTGGCAGCCACCCGTTCTTGACCAAAACATCTTTGGGAAATAGAACTCCTACTAATGTATTAGAGTTCTCACTATAGCAAATAGTAAAGTACTAATATAGAAAGAGCTTACTATATAGCAAATAGTCTCACTATGTTATCAATATTGTGGATATTCCATCATTTCGAAAGTAAATTATCTCATAAAGTTTTGACATGGAAAAAAAAATTTAATTTCAAAGGATAACATTGTTTTGATATTCCTGGCCAATAATGTTATGTCATGTGGAAGTGTTAACACGTGTGTCATAGCATTATTGGTTGAGTAAAGTAAAATAGTGATATTCTCATTTCATGAAAGTCTCGCTCCTTGATATGATATGACATAAATAAAGTATCAATATTATGTCGATAATCAATTTACTTGAGCAATAGTGTTGTTTGAGGATTTTGCCACGGTAGCATTGGTACCCAACATCTTTTTTATGTCAGCCACCTAATAGTCTTAGAGGAAGCTGGTCTAAGTTTAGAGATTGAGAAATTTAGTTGTGACACATATCTCCTCACCTAAACATGGTGGTGATTTTCACTTACTCAAGAGCAAGCAAGTACAACGTTTGAATAATCTGAGGTTTACTATTTTAACTATCGTCCTCCTGGACATGATTTGCTTCCCATGCAGAAAGACATGGATGATTGAATATTGTATTTTTCTGTTTTCACTTTAACGGCAGAATGATGATGGTAAAAGCTGGTCAAAAGATTATAATCATTTCATTCCTGATAAGAGTGGGAAAGGACTATTATTAAATCCCCCAAAGAAGGATTTTTAGGAACACTCACCAGGCAAATCATTCCACCAAACCAAATAAGCGAAAAAAAAATTGAAAGTGAAACCCAATGTACAAAATAATCATTAATTTGAAATGTACTAGCATGATCACCAGGTCACACAACAAAACATCCATGAAAATTACACACAAATATCATAAATGTAGCAAAAACAAGTTTTTTTAAAAAAAACCACAAAATCATCCACATTGTGAATCCAAGGGACTGGAGAACTAGAATATGGAGAGGAGGATCCTAGCCAATCATGGATTAAGTGTGAAAAACACCCTGGTGAAACATAGCTACCAAATATATGTCAGCAAATAGAACCAGCTGCACGGCAGCCAGTCTAAGTCTTCTTGTCCTTCATTTGCCCCTTAGGAACTTTACTTAGGACCTTTGCATCAAACACTGCATACTGCTTCTTGATCTCGATCATTGCCTTCTCTGCCAATGCATCCACCTGGTCGTCATATTTCTCATAGAATACAGGCAGCGTGAAGAGCAAAACAACAACTGTTCAGAAAGACCAGCAGCATGGTAAGAACACACGTAGAAAGAAATGGCATTATGCAAGTCATAACTGATAAGTACATTTGTTAGTTTCATTACCTATGTAGACCAAGGTCAAGAAGTTGTACCACTTCCCCAGGATAGACAAAACCCACAAGCCAGCAATCACCTAATCGCCCATAACACCATTAGCAAGTACCAAATGCGTAAATATAGATTGCAATTCATAAGTACCGCGATGGATTTATAATCAAATCGAATTTCAAAGAAACAATTAAATAATCATCATGAATAGCAGCAGGTAAAATTTATGTAACATGAACACCATCAATTAAAGAAGGCAGAGAAAGCAAAAGATAGAGCAATAAACATACAGAGAGGAACTGCTTCAGATCCTTCCCTGAGGCAATCTCTCGCAGGATAACAAAAGCCCGGTTAATCTCAATTGTAATTGCAGACGCAATCTGTAGAACCGGCTTCTCTGGAATTTTAACTTGTGGAATGCGTGGTGGAGACCTACATGTAACAAGTAGCGCTAAGTGAACCATTCCAAACAGATAAAATTGAGACTATCAAAACCCAAAGGGAAGAAATAAATAAAAAATCAAAGGCATGCTTACTTGTTAATGAAGGTTGAAGCGTTGGACCATAAGAACAACATAGCAAGGCCAAGAATCAAACAGTGGGAGAGCAGAGTCAGCAGGTGGTATCCAAGCAATTCAAAGAAAACCCATATGATCGTTATCGCAATAAGAACACTTGCCGATCCCTTCTTGTCCCTCCACAGGAAAACATCAGCCGCTGTGACATTTATAATAAAGATTCAATATTTATCAATTGCATGCTCTCTGAAATTCGCAATATTTTAGATGATAAAACAAAACCCACGTAATTAAATACGTCATTAACTATATGATTATAAAGGTTCACTTTCATAATTAGCTTGAGAGTCTTAGTTTGATTAGCAAAACTGGAAAAGCATAAAAACAAACCTTTTAAAAATCAATCAAATCAAAGAAGAAATTAAGGACCATTTGTAATTAAACAAAATCAAAATTAACCATCAATCAAAGCCACAAGCTCCATTCTCCAGATCTAGATCAATTAGCGACAAACAATTCGTTTCGATCGCGAAATGTACCTTTTCCACCGCCGAAGACGTTGTGCACGGGCTTCTCCCTCCCAAAGAGCCTGTAAGCCTTGGCCTTCAACGACGCCGAATGGCCGCTGCTGACGGCCTTCTCGTGCAGCGACTCCAACGCCGGCGACACTGGCGAATCGTGGCCGTGGATCTTGTCCGCTATCTTATCCATCAGAGACTCCGCCGCCTTCACTTCCTCCGTATGCTCCGCCATCGCAAAAACGCTGCCGTTTCACAATCTCCGAAACAAACAAAAGAAAAAACTCCCGTTTCGAAACCTGGGTCGCTGATCTTCTCGTTTTCTAGCGTTTCTTAATTCTCCTGCCTTTTTTTTGAAACACAGAGCGCTTTCCTCTCGCTCAGTCACTCTCCCTTTCTCTTATTTCTCCCTCTATTGTGGCGTTTAAATAGCGGGAATTAAACACTGAGCAAATTAGAGCCGCTAAAATGTCCTGATTTGGAATTAAACAATTAGCGGCCGTTGGATTTGACGACGTTCTCACATTGACTCCGCTGCGGATTTGTGTACGTGGCGGGGAAAGAAGCGTTGTCTAAAATCACGGCCCGCGTGTGACATACATTGGACCTATCATGTGCGAACACGTAAGGTAAGTCGGGGCCCATTTGTAAGCCTTAAGCTACTATATATATTAAATAGGGCTTTTGTTGATTGAAAATTTAAGATTCCAGGTGTGATATTATGTGGCTGAATCTTGAATATTATGTCTTCTTCGCTAAAGGATCTCGTCCGTCCACGTTTGATGAATACAAGGAAATGGGTCCCACGGTATGTGGTTGGTTGTCACACATAAATTATAGAAATCTTACCTTAAGTTGTTGATTTTATCTCCGCTTTGCTTCTCCCACAAGAAGCCATACATACGAGGCAATGACATACTTGATCTAATCCCTCACACGTTTGATCCTACCCCAAAGTATAATTTCAAATGTTAACATCAAATGTGGGACCAAAACCAAGCACATCTTGCCATGTGTCTTAATACTATCAATCTATATTATTAAGTCGAATTGCGAATGTAATATTTCAGTACCGCACAATGATTAACACGGACTATCGCTACATTTATCCCAAAAGAAAAACTAACCTGCTAAGTCATCGGGCAGGATAGTATTTAGAAGTCTTGCTTATTCTAGTTAAAGCTTGGGTTGGACCATTTCTACTCACGAAAGCTTGCTTATGCACAAAGAAACTTAAACAGATTTCCTTCCCATGTTAATATATTGTTTCAATTTGGGGGATTATTTCTATATTTGCAGCATAAATACAACCTGTCGGTCCGTGTGACAAGTCGTGCATGTGAGGGCAAAAGACTGATGGCTATGCTTGAAGAAAGAAAGAGGCATCACCTAATTTAGTCGACATGTAATGTACCAGCTCCATAGGCAATATGCAGACTTTTCTTGCTATGATTAGCTTAATCATGAACAGAGAACAGTCATGTCACCAAATATGTGAACCACACTTCACTTGCTCTGTGAAATGATGTGAATGATATAAGAACAAACGAGAAGAGAAAGGTAGGTTTGGTTTGGTTTGGTTTGGTTTGGTTTTTCATATATGGGTCTAATTTCATTGTTCCGGATGACAGATGGGACTAGAGAACCACATGGCTATTGGGAGCATTTTTTTATTTTTATTTTTTATGAAAGCTAATGGGAGCATTTTCACTGGAACGTACGATGCTTTTATCACAAACATTGAGCAACATCTGAAAAATACAGAGTTCGAGGAAAATGGATGGAAAAAATTATTGAGGGTTGAGGGCTGATGGGGAAGAAAACATAGCTCAGATCCGTTGAGTAAAACAGAAATTTAATGGGAATAAAAGCAAAGGACTTGAAGATCAAGTGGTTAAGAGCATTCGCCCCGCACCCGAGGTCTTTGGTTTCATCCTTCCTCAATATTGCTTGTATAAATAAATAAGAGATAAAAGAAGGCAAAAATTCTATTTTCATCAAGTTGGAACCTTCAACTTGTTAAGATTTCAGAGGGACGGATCCTTGGCCCAATACTAGCAACATTGATATTGTCCTCAACTTAACCACTTGCTTTAGCAGGTATGTGGTTTTATACAAAAGGCCTTGATGTTGTTATGAGTGGAACCATTTATTATATGAGACTTTCTATTTTGTTAAGTTTCTGATGTGGGATTCATGTATTCGTCAACACAACTCAACCAACCACAGTGGCAGTGTGCTGGGACATAAGAAAACTGATGGACTCGGCCTATGGTTCCATGAAATTGAAATGCAAGCTATCAAACTTGAATGGCTTTTGTAGAAAGGGCAGTAGCTATACAGCATTCATGGCTAGGCTTTGTGAGCCCATCTTTCAAGGAAATGGGACTTACCCTATAGGGCCCATTCTAATCTTAGTGAGCCCAAACCAATAGTCATAAAAAAGTTGCCCAGTTAGATTTAGTGTGCATGTGCTCCTGCTAGCCCCATGCAACATTTGGGACCTATTCCAATTTCCATTTTTTTTGTCACAACTTTGGGGACCTCTTAAGATAGTCATAGTTGTGTATAAAAAGATAAGTATTACAAAAGCAAAAAACAAAAAAACAAAAAAAACCAGCTGTGGCAATCAATCAAAATCACAGGTGGAAGTGGGGAAAAAAGCTTATTCATCACCATTCATCCTTTTAGATGATTGGTAGGTCCGGTTAGAGTTGTCTAGGCTCTCCAATAAAAGCCATAGCCATGAATCACTCAAAATGACAAATAGTTTTTAAGAAAAGAAAATAGTTGTGACCAAATAATCACGTCCAATGCTAATTGATCTAGTTATGTGGAAAATGACATTGACTTTCAAATCAGTAGTCTAATGTTCAAATTTCTATGACATCTTGATAGTGCGTATTAAAAAAAAAAACTCCCTTTTAACTCCGACAAAAGAAGAAAAAAGAAAAAACAATCATGTATAATCTAAAGAATGAAACATTATGCATGTGTACAAGATTTAAGATTATCCAAGTGAATCTCATAAAGTATTGCATCTTCTCTTCAATACAATAATAATACATGTACATGGGAGATGGCTCATTCAAAGTAACTTAAATCATGGATATGAAGTCATCGGTTTCAACAACAAAAGAGGGCAAAGGGAGGAGAGACAGTGAAAAGAAAATGGTGGGGGCTCTCTTTTTATCTTCAAAGAAAGTGGCGCAAAAAATGCCAAAGTTGTGATTACAATCATGATTTTCTTGGTAGAGTCATATAATGAATGTATTTGTTGCGGCCACACTTTATGTGGGGTTTGTGTCAAACACTCAAAACTAGTGTCCTATGCAATAAACAAGACAAACTTACTAACTCACAAGATCTAAACCAATCATTTTCCAGGGATTACATTACATCCCCAGGTTATAAAATTGACATCGTCGTGGTGCATTATAATATAATGATCTGAACCGTCTATTTTACGAGACCATGTAATATATAAATAGAAAAACAACGGGGAAAGGGTCTAAAGTACTGTAGGACCTTTGAGTCTTTGACTCACTTTATAAAGTATTCTAACCTTCTAGAATTTTCATAAAGGATGAAGACATATGCTTATTCAAAATTTTCATCTAACATGTAAACTCCATATTTATTTTTACCCTTCATTATGGTTTGTGCGAGTGGTGACACATTGACTTTAAGGTGCGGTAAGGGTCGCTAGGACCATTTAAGATTGAGGGGTTGTTTCGTCACTTTCTGGGGACCGCTTTTAAATTATAAACTGGTATACGTACTTGACAAAAATTATGAAATCATGAGAATGGTCCCAACATCATAATACGGTTGCGAATGCCAATGCCATCACAATCATTCTGATTTCAGAAATATCCATGGTTACCGTTTTTAGTTCGGATTTTCCACTTAATATGCTACCTGCGTTAACATCTTTTCTTCTAGTGAAAACGATCTTCTTAATTCAAACATCTATCTAAGTTTTTGAAATTTTTTCTTATCAACCAGTCTGGCATATTTATTATCATTAATGATCTCGCAATACCATTGGTGAACACGAATCGCCCTCCCTCGTTGACCATCTAGAAATGGCAACGAGTCGGGGATGCGGTCATGAACATAATCAACTCTAATATAGACATAAGGGGTGAAATTGACTATAATATCAGTACAATTCGTGGTATTAGAAAGGAGCCAAGAGCATGTAGGACCCCACAAATATTAGGTCCAAAATCATAAAAGATCATATATTCTCACCATCAATCCCAGTTAGATGGCAACTTCTCATCATCAGTTCCTAAAACGAAAGCCATGAAAAAAAAGTGTCTTTATCCCCAAGTGTGATGTGTTCGTGTGACTGTGTCGACCTTTTATTTGCTTGGTTGCATTTGAATCTTGATGTGTACACTATCACTATGCTCATCTCATCTCAATTGGAAGGGGTTTGGTGGAGGTCAAAGCTTTTTGATGAGGAAGAACTGGAGATTTGGCATCCTCTCACGCAATGGATAAATCAAATTCCATGCCACCCCACTTGCATGTCCGCCACCTGGCATTTTAGCCCTGCCCTGTGCTTAGTACTTGGCTTCAGTTCAGTTGCAGCCTTGTAGCTGTGTGTGACCTTGAGACTTTTTTTTTTTTCTTTTTTACTTTTTCTTTTTTTGGTGTAGTTTGTTGTAGGGTCAAAATTCAAAGGTTAAAGTGGTAAATAAAGGGGCTTCGAGCCTGCTCTGTGAGAATTCTTTTACCATGCCTCGTTGCAGTCTATTTGTCTTTCTTTCCTTCCTTCCTGGAAACTTCATTTCAATAATTTAAATTACCACGTAGAAAGTTGATGTGGGTTCTGCCAGTGCCAACAATTGGTATCCAGAGAATAGCCCTTTTTGCTTGGCCAGATTAAAATGTAGAATTCACCCCAATGTCACTTTTGTGATATGAATATCTGAGCCCAAATTCAGAAATCAGTAATCATGTGCAATTTGGGTCTACCACAGGAGAAACAATTATATAGAACGGAATAGCATATTTTGTTATTCCCGATTAATTACGATATGTTACGCGTAATAATTCTTTCACATGTCCGACTGTAATTAGTCAGAAATAGTGAAATAGTGATTTTTCCATTTCTTATTCTACCACAATCATCATTGTACAAATTTTAAATAAAATAAAAGATAGAAAGAAAAAGAAAAAAGTGAGCCTACTCTGCTGCCAGCATTAATACGTTCCTCACCCATTCTTACCTTTGAATTAAGATGTCTGAATGTCCTGCATAAGTTCTTGTTCTTTTTCAACATTGTTTTATAAACTGACGTGCAATTAAGTTGCAACATTGTATTTTCATTGTTTTATAGGATTAGTCATGTCATGTCAATAAACGTGCTTTAATACCGAGCAATTATTATTATTATTTTCCATTATTAAAAAAAAGAAAAAGAAACCTATCAACAACAAAAAAATTTAAGAAAATAAAAGAGGGTCAGAGAGTAGAGAAAGAAGTCGTGCTAGTCTTCGTATAGCAATTGTACTGTATGTATATTAATTGGCCTCTGTCGCTATTCTCTGAGACGACACTGCTCTTCCTCACATGCCTCTACTGATCTCTGCCCTGCCCTGCCCTGCCCTGCAACCCACGTATTCATCACCACCACTACAATGAGAAACACTTATGTGAAACGGGTATAACATTATTTTATTATTTTCGATCAATGAGAAACACTTATATGAAACGGGTATAACATTATTTTGTTATTTTCGATCAATCACAATATATAATGTAACAATTTATAATTTGTTAAAAATATCAAAACAATCACAGGTGTTTATTTTCGAGTCGAAACGTTTCACACGAGCTTTCCTGCGAGCACCACACAAAATAAAAGCTCTCTTTTTTACTTTTACGGTTTTACCCCTCTCAATCTTTCCAGTGACTAGTCTATGGCTACTGGTTAAAGCTTTACCCTCACTGCTGCTCTACCCCTGTCACTTCCATTTTCAGTGGTACCTCCTGCCTCTCTCTGCAAACCCATTTCCACCTAAAGCCTTTTCCTCCATTCATACACCAAAAGCCCTTTCCTTTTTCCATTTTCTTTTTCTTTATCACTCCCCTCACTCTCTCTCACTTTACCTACTTCAACTCTTGTATACTGGCTCTCCCAACCATGGAAGCTTTCAGCTTGCTCAAGTACTGGCGAGGCGGTGGTGTTGTAGCCAACCCCGTTCCCAATAGCACGGACACTGCTTCTTCCGCTAACATGCGCGCTCCTTCGACCTCCACCACCACCACCACAATCCTCACCGCCGTCGCCCAACACAGAGACGAGACTGACGACGACGACAGCGACGGCGACGATGGGCCTTTCTTCGACTTAGAGTTCGCTGTCCCCGACGAGGATGAAGCCCTGCCGCAAACCCACAAACCCTCTGGCCAAAATACGGACGAGACCGATGTAGAGCACCAAGAAGACGACGACGACGATAGCTCTGAGGAAGATGATGAAGAGTCTGATGATGGCGTGGACGGTGAGAGGGAGTTCAACTTCACGGTCTCTTCTGGGTCTAGCCATGACCGTACGGACGACCCCACCCTCACTCTGTCTCCCTCCGACGACTTGTTCTTCAAAGGCAAGCTTGTGCCCATTGAGCCCTCGTCGATTGAGTTCAACCCATCTGAAGAACCCAACTCCAAGCCCCAATTCGCCGTTTCCTTGTTGAAATCGGCCACCAAATTTCGTGTTTTCATGTTGGGTTTGAAGAAATCGAAGTCGAATGCAAATGGGTCGGAGAAAACAGACCCGGCTGTTGGATCTGTTGAACCGCCGCAGAAAGCCCAAGAGCCGCAGCAGCAGAAGCGAAAGCAGCAGGGGAAGCTTTTCACGGTGAAATTTAAAGTCGAGGAGGTACCCATTGTGTCTTTGTTTACCAGAGACAACAGCTCCAGAATCTCCACCACCACCAACAAGTCCCAGTCCCAGACCCAGACCCAGCAGAAGCCCATAAGCGCTGCTGAAGAATCGGCTTCTGAGGAAAAGCGCTTTTCCAAAGAAGTAATGCAAAAGTACTTGAAAATGGTCAAGCCTCTCTACGTTCGCGTGTCCAAGAGGTACGGCGAGAAGCTCAGGCTGTCCGGCCAACTCAGCTTAAGCGGCTCGACAGCGCCGGCGCCTGTTGCTGGGTCTGAGAAGAGCCAGTCAGGGACTGAAGCTTCAGAGCCACCGGCGACGGCGAGCATTGCGAAGAGTTGTCATAAACAGGGAAATTTTCCGGCTGGGCTGAGAGTGGTTTGTAAGCACTTGGGTAAAAGCCGGTCGGCTTCTTCGGCTGTAGCCGCGGCTCCGTCAGGAGCCGTGGTGTCTCAGAGGAGAGATGATTCGCTGCTTCAGCAGCAGGATGGAATCCAAAGCGCCATTCTGCATTGCAAGCGCTCCTTCAATGCCTCCAGAGGTAATTTTAATTTTTAAAATTTAAAATTTATTTTAAAATTAAAATTTACGAACAAATTTTATTTTTAATTTTTGATTTTCTTATAATTTTGCGGGTTTTTCTTTGAACAGATTCGGACTCTAACCTGCTGTCTCGGTCTGTGAGCGATCCCTCGAATGAAAAGTCAGTTGAGTTGTCACGCAAATCGTCGGATCATGGCAAAGGAGTTGGCCTTTAACGGCTGTGATCTTTCCACGTTTTTGCCCACAAAAGGCGGGAAAATTGGGCTCACTGGTGAAGTCAAAGTAGTTCTGTTGGTGCGTTCAGTTGCCTTGTAATCACTGCCCAAATGAAACAAGCCGAAAGGGATCGAGAAAATGAGCAATGCATTTTCTTGTTGACTGTAAATGTCCTTAAAAACCCTGAAAAAAATTAAAAGTAGGAGGATTAAAGAAGGTTCAGATCTTTGTACCTATTGTTATTATTAAACCTTTGTAGTAAGTCTTAAGTTAATTTGCTATTTTGCTTTAATTAGCTAGCTTTATTTGGGTTCATATTAATCAAAAAACCCAAGTTATTACTTTGAAATTAAGGGGACGGACACACTATCTTTATCAACCGACTTAACTTATGTTGGCCATTATATTACAGCTAAATGCATATGTTGATGACTATTCTAAGAGCGTATCCAAGAGACTTTCTATCCTCTCATTTCTAGCTACTTTAGCTGAAAAGAAGGAAAATCATCTCTCTCTACTTACTCTCTATTTTGGATAACCAGTTTTAACTCTCTGCATATAGCAAGGATGAGAGAGAATTTGGCTAGGAGGAGAGAGAAAAGGGAGAGAGAGATAGAGACATTTGGGAGGTTAGGGGGGTTGGGTTTCTATTTTTTTTAATGAATATATTGGATTTGCAAGAGAAAGAGAAAATAATAATAAAATATTTCAGATTAACCAAAATAGAAAACATTGCTTGGAGGAAACACATTATAAGTGGTTTGCTATAATAGTTTTCTAGCTATTTACATTTAGAGCATCTCTAAGGAAGATGTCAAATACCAAACATCAAATTTAAATTTGATGGCTGATGTGACAATTTGACATTTATACAATTTTACACTCCACCCGATATATCAAATAAATAATTATTATAACAGTCAAATTATTTAAGATAAAGAAGAAAAAATAAATAAAAGAAAAAAATAAATAAAAGTAATAGTCAGTTATCTTTTAAAAATAATAAAATATTCATTTGACATCTTGCTTTTAGGATGTCAAAAATAACATCTCAACCTCTAGCCTTCATTCCATATCATATTTGACACATCGGTTGGAGTGATGTGAGATGTTATTTTTAGTCGTTAAATATCTATGTGGTACTTTTGACACATTAATTAGATATGTTAGAATTTGGTATTAAAATTTAGAGACTCTCCTAGATATGCTCTAAGTACATGTTGGATTTAGTGGTCAGGTAGAGCCTTAGAGGTTGAAAAGTTGGTGTCCTATTTTCCCAAGGATGCTACTTGTCAGGTAAGGAGCGAAGTATTTTCATTTTCTTAAAAAAGAGAGGGAGGGAGGAAGAGACCAGACAAGAGAGTAAAGAAGGGTCTGAGTGTACTGCTGGGATTGGTGGAGGGTGGAATCTCTCTTGGGCAAAACTCAAACACATAGAATACAATACAACATGGCATTCTCTGATTGCTATGTTAATTAATAAAACAAAGCCAAAAGCACTTATTCTCTCTCCAATTAAGCACTTAATCTGGGTTTCTCTCTCATGGGTGTTGGGTTTGCTTTTTGGTTCAGTCCTAATGACGTACGGGAATTCGTGCAAGTTTTTGTTAATCTGTGTTGTGAAATAACTTCGGAGATTCAATTTGTCTCCTTGTGGTAGTGCTTGGACCTACAAAAGCGCTGCTACACTGTTTGATCTGCTGCTTCCTTTGTCGTTTTGGCTATTTATCAGATTCTTGGGGGACCTTTCTTGTTTTATAAAAAAATTTCAATTACAACAGTGTTGTTAAAAGTTTTTCTTTTCTTTTTGGGGTAACCGGATTTAAAGGATTTGTCACTGTTTTTAATTGGAATTATGCTCTAAATGGGGGCATAAATATATGAAATAGCTTTAGGCCATCTCTTGATCTTCTTTTCGAGATACCAAAGATGACAAGACGTATCACATAAGGGGCTCGAGGCATGTGTATAGCTCTTGCATTGACATGATTGTTTGGAGTAGAATGGCATAAGGTTAGCTCAAATGCTAAGGGTGGACCGAAAAATGAGTTTGGAGTAGAATATTTCAATTACTCGATTGTTGGGAAAATCTCTATTTCAATTACTCGATTTTCTTCCATTGTAACAAAAAACAGGATATAAAGAAGAAAGACGTGTATTCACTTAAAAAGAGAAAAATAATAGGTGTAAACGAGCTTGAGTTAGGACGAATATCATAGTGCTCGAGCTTGGCTTGCCTACAATTTCTTGAGTTTAACTTGGCTCGATTTGTTTCTTTTAGGACCTTTAATGAAGTCTATGTTCTAATCCCCAATTTTAAAAAAATTTGTTAAGCTATACGTCTGCCTTAATTAAAGAATTGTTTTGCTTGCATTCCATAGTGTCGGAGTTTCGTCCAATTTTTCTTTGGGTACATATATTTGTCCGACTTGTTTCTGTCTCACCCATTATTGTAATGTCTGACTTTCCGCATGTGAAGCCTCTGCGTGTCGTATGCTTTAATTTGACTAGTATTCATTTCCATAGATATTGACCAAAGATTTGATTTCAGTGAATTGATCTGTCTTCTTGAGCCTTCGCTAATAGAAACATCAACCATGAAATGCGTTTATTGCCAAATGAATTAGGGACAATTGCCCCATCAAAAGCCTGCTTGGTTGGCTTTGGCTCTGCGTTCAGTGGATTTTGGATATTTGGAGATCTTGCGTAAGTAAACAGTGTGACAGTGTAAATTAACAGTAAGTAAACAGTGTAACAGATGAAAATAAAGATGATAAACACTAGGACACCGATTTTATCTAGTTAATTCCACCCAAATCCTTCTAGCTTGTTAATCCTAATTTACCTAACATATTGATAGTAGTCGTTTTCCCTTACCTCACCAATACTCTCTTCCAAATATATTAATTGTGTTATTTACCATCAACCTACTCTATTCCTATTTATGGATTTAGATGGCTGAGAGCTCATTAAGATTTATGGAAAATATTAAAGACTACACAAACCACAACCTAATCTTCCGAGTTGGTTATGTAATTTATGATACTTGTTACAAGAAGCTTTTTATTAGGCTTCTCCTTCGGTCTCAACCCAATTCTTCTAGTAATGCAATTAGTGGCCAATTAATTGAAAGCATTAAAAACGATAACAAGCACTCAACATGCATCAATAAATAGAATTAACAATATTAAAGAATTTAAGTATTCATAGAGTCCTAGTAAAAAGAAATTAGTTCACACAACATGATGATTGACGCTGAAAAAGTAGTGATGTGGAAGTGGTTGTTTCAAATTATTTTTAGTTGAAGATGAGGCATGTAGTGGAGACCAGTTGATAAGGTCGTAATTACACCCATTCTTTCGCATACAAGGATGGAGGATTGGCTCTTATTTCAGGGCTCATTTGTCTCTCTCAAATACAGTTTCATGAGAAACTAAGGAGCAAAGAGTCAAACTCCTCCTATGTGGTGATATTTACAGATACATGTTTTGATGCACACATCGAAGTCAAACTTGTACAAATTCAGCCATGGCGGTTTGAAATTTTTGTAATCGATCAGACTAATAATTGACATCTAATTCAACCATAATTTAATTGTAATTACATACTTAATCGGTAAATGGGATCTCAAATCTTCCCTTTGGTCTTGCTCATCTGATATTCAATCATATACAGCGCATACAGAAAAAAAATTGCTTGGACAAAGAAAAAAAAAGAGACCAGAATTGTAATACAACGACTGCTCTCTTAGCAACCTGTGGTTCTGTGAACCGTAATACTCAAAGACTAACCCTTCGCTTGCAGTCCTCTTCTTCAATCCCCGTGTTTGCAAAATTGTACGTCATGCTACAATTCAATTCAACCACCACATTTTTATTGACCATAAGAATTTTCACCTTACCTTTAATCCTTGTATAAGTGCTCACCGTCAACTTCCCTGATGCCACCTCCTTCGTGAACCCTGGCACCGCCGAGATCTCCTCGGGAACAATATCCACCGTCACGTTCATCCTCATCGTCCTCCTCGCCTTTGCCACCCCTGCCGGAGTCCTCCCCTGGCCCACCTCCGTCCCGTTGTAGAAAACCCTGGTGGTTGTGTTCCCATACTTGAAAGATGCCACGTTAGGGTTCTTGATCGAGACATCAGCTAGGAGTGTCACATTAGTATCCGAGCGTAGGGCTCCGTTGGCAACCTCCGGCTGCTGTTGGATTGTGACGTTGTTCATCTCGATCCTCGGGCTCTTTACGTGAAACACCGTGAACCCGAGAACTATGGCAGTTACGGCTATGATTAAGAAGAGAGCCGAGACACAGCCACAGCACATTACATATTTTCTTTGGCAGAGCTTTATGTGTGAGGAGACGATAACTTCTTCTTCATCACTGCGGAGATGGTATGAGTTGGCTGGGGCTAGGGGCTTGCCTTGTTCTTTGGCAGCCATGGCTGTGATTCAGAGAGGTTTGGAAAATAAAGGGAGCAAAAATGGTGGGGGAGATATATATATTTGGAACTGGAAAGGCTGATGAGTTTCATGGAAATTTTGATTTTCTTTTTCTTGGGTCTTTGATTGTGAAATGTTGGAGAATTTTAGAGATTCTAGACGCGGTTGCACAAGTTGCACGGCTTGACTTTTGACTCTGATGTTGTTTGTTTAATAAGAAAATGTCACCAAAAGTGTGGATATAAATCCATGGATTTTAAAATAGGTTGTCGAAGCTTCTTTGAATCATGCTGTCTGATAGTAACATAACTCGTTGTTTAGGGACCCAAAAAATAAATAGGAATGCATAACTTGTTGTGAGAAGAGTCAAGAGTGGCACTGCTTGATTGATAGGAAAAGGGGGAGTGTGTTTGTAATTTATAGGTGATATATTACTATTACAAGGTGGGAAAACTGATACTGACACAGGAGCAGAATTGGGTGCTCCTTGGAAGTCAACAATAATGTTCCTCCTATTTCTCTTTTTCATACGTAAAGGCAGGGCAGTGTCACAGTGTCTGTCTGTGAATATATGTAATTTCTGTGATCGCTGTGGGGATATGATCCTAGTCCTAGATGCAATTATATCAATTAAGTTACCTCCGGAGCTTATGCCAAGAGGTTCTTCTTTTTTCATTTTGGTTCATTTCATATTAAATAGGATCCCCTGCTTTTGTTATGCGTGAGTTTAAGCTGATTGGGTTTAAGGTTTAGTGTTTAGAATTTGAAATATACAAGCGATAATTGAGAAGAGGGGAATCGAGTACACAAGTGAAAGTCTAAAACGACACAATTAAAAGTAGCACTAAATCAAGTCTAAAGTGATAAAGTTAAAAGTAGCACTAAATCTTCTTTTCTTGTTGGTGGTGTCTTAAGAAGATATTTTTTCTTCTTAGTTATTTTCTTTGTTATGTGGGAATTTTTGTGGTCATAGGAGAAATTATAGAATACTACAGTAATATGGCTATGTAGTACGTTTTGTATACGTGTTATAATATGAGTGGACGACATAATTTATTTTCCTTTCTTATATAGAATAATATTAATAAATATTCACTTATATTATAACACGTGTACAAAATATATCACATGACCGTATTACTTTAATATTCTATAATCACTCCGATCATGAAGAGGAAAACCCATGTGCATATCTAAAATGAAGAGAGAGAATCTATCATCCTCCCCCATCCTCAAAAAAATAGAGTTTCAACTAGTACTAGGCCCAACTGATTCAAGATCGGTCCAATCATTTGGGGTTTATGCCATGTATAGAATAGGCCCGTTTCTTTGATTGGAAAGAAGCTACAAGGCTGGAGCAGCATGTCACGTGCTGCACGTGGACCAGTCCCTACAACCGAAAACCGACCAAGGAACATGTTCCAGGTTGGACGACAGATGCAAATCATGCAACGATAAATTAGGGAGATAAAGCAAATTAAAAAAGTGACAGCCGAGTCCACCTGCAGCCACAGAGCCTATGAAATATAATTATGCGATTCTGTTGGTCTCATTTACTACTAATTATCCACCGGCAGCCACAGAGCCTATGAAATATAATTATGCGATTCTGTTGGTCTCATTTACTACCAATAAAAATATAATTAAAGTACAAGATTCCCATTTTTTCACGCAGAAGCATGCCATTGGGTGTGGTTTGGGTGTCTTTTTAGCCAAGACGAATTCATTTTGAATCATTTCCAGCCAAAAGAAAAGGACGTGTTTTTTTTTTTCACTTTCTTTTGAACTCCGGCATATCCATGTCATATCATATGCCACCCAAATGAACACCTCCATTTGTTGTCTTGTCTAGGAAATAAACCATATTTCAAAGTGTTAAATTTATTGAGTAAAGTTATGGTTTAGACTTTTTTATAGTACAAACGATAGTTTGGAGTGAGGTTTTCTCACACAAGCTACTGCGATGTCGTGAGATTTGAACACGAGACTACTAGTTTGTAAGTCAAGATTTTTTTATACTAGATTAGACCGAGTTGGGAAATGATTTAGACAATTAATTGACCATAAAGCTGGCAGATGGCAACATATAGCTGCTATGAAGTGGACATAAAAACAAAAACAAAAATAAAAACTTGGTCACAAAGAAAACTGAAATCTGAAATTGAAATATATGGACAAAAATTTATAGGGAAGAAAAAGAGAACATGTATGTATATTAGCTAACAATGTACACAACGAAAACAAAACAAACGAATGAATTCCTAGAAATCAAAATCTCTACAAGCAAATGATTGAATTCATTGCTAGTTTTATCTCAAAATACAAATACACCAACATATCATATCTATCACTAACTAGAAATCTTAAAAAACAGAACAAAAACAAAAAAACACAGAGCAAACCCACTAAAATCATCTGCAAAATAAATCCTTGACAGTCCTGCTCTTCAAAACAACCAACCATGGTGCAGTTCGTATCAATGGTCTTCCTCTTCTTCATGATCTTCATCAAATTCACTTTCCCACTCAGCTTGGCATAGCTGCTGATCTTCAAATACCCAGAATTTATCTCACCCTCAAAACCATTCTTAGCCTCCTGAGGCAGCCTATTTGACCTAACTTCAATACTCAAACTCACTCTCCTCGTCCCTCTAGCTTTAACCCTCCCCTTCCCAATCTTGGCCTCGCCAACTTTAAACCCTCCATACCACAAACTCGCGCTGCTGTCCTCAAACTTGTACGCCCCAAAGTTCTTGTTCTTTATGGCCAACTCGGTGACCAAAGTTGCATTGAGAGAAGAAGTTGGCGAAGTTGTGTGCTTGAGATTTTTGACTACCACAGAGCTGAGATTAAAACCAGGTGATTTGACACGAAGAACAACCAAAGCAAAGACCAAGATTAATATGCTTTGGAGGACAATCGCAGAAAACACATAGACGAAACACTTGTTGCTTCTTTCTCTGCGTATGGCTTTGAAAGTAGGGTTTTCTTCATCGCTTCTGCGATGCAGTCTGGAGGGTGCCAATGGCCAAACTTGGCTCTCTTGCTCTGCCATTGCTAGAAGAAGAAAAAAAATGAAAAGCCGCTTAATTTGGTTGAATGGGTGATGTTTAATAACGTGGGTTATGATATGAATTATATATTAGTGTTGGTGTGCGTGAGGGGTGAATGTGAGTGGGGTACTCATGTTTAATTTCTGAAGCTTAGGGATAAGAATTGGTCAGTTATGGCCTACGTCCGTGCGTCAGCTGTTCATTGTGGGATTTGATTTCTTAAAAAAAATTAAATTATATACTAGACAGCACAGCATTGTCAATAGGTCTAAAAGCATAGATATTAAACATGAGTATATTAAGTTGTGTGTGAATAAATGGGTGGAATTTTTCGTGCTCACCCACCAGGTTTTTCAGTGAGGAGGTCAAGGTCAGCTATATGTATATGGGATGTCACAGTTTTTTCTTTTCTTCACTTCTTTTTGTGATCTTCCAGAATAATGGAGGCACAATCTACTGATAGGAGAGAGTTGGGTCTGATCTGAAACATTGAATGAGTCAGAAGGTAGGGGCTAAAATCAGACTAATCTTGAACTGAGTTTTTTTAAATACTTTTTTTTTTCTTTCTGGTTTTATATGTAAAAGATTTGGGGAGCAGTTAATTTCCGCACTAACAAGATGAGTGTGCAAAAATGATGGGAGTAGGTCAAGTGGGAAAATTGAAATTAGGAGGATCAAAAGTGGACTTTGTTTATAGTGCCAGAACCAAAGAGAAAATGGCGAAAAGGACTTTACAGCTGAGACCTTTCTGTCTCTGTTTGAGTCTAGTTGGCTCTGAAAGCAAACGAACAAACGTTGCGTATGGTCACTTTCATAATCCTTGTGGAACAGGAGATCATTCATCAAGCTTTACCATTTGTTGCAGAATGCATGCTTTGTTGAAGTCTTGGAAATTCTCGCTAAAAATTGGTTTAACGGGATTTCTCTTTTCTCTCTTTTCAATGTTGAAAGAGGTTTCGAGTTCGAATCCACCTCCTTATTAGTAACAAATATACATGCATGATTCAATTTATAATAAGTCTAGAAGCATTGTAGACTTTTACACAGTCATGATCATGAAGAAACAAGGGAGGATCAGAACTTGGATTAATTTACAATTTAATAACGTTATAGTTATATCAATTGTTAGATTGATGTGACTGTCACATTTGCTATGAATATAAGTTCATGAACTTGGATTATTTTACAGCCAGCCGCTATCAAAATCATCCTTTTGCGACTTTGGGCTGAAGGACTGATAGGCCAGCCTGCCCCTTTTGTGAGTTTGGCCTGACCATTGCTTGGGCTATTTCAGCTAAGATTCTCATTTTTATTCTTCGGAGGAAAGCCTCTTCGTTCCACTTTAGCTTAGTTATATGTTATTAAAAACTCACCCGTCACACCGTATCACTTACTCTTCTCTTCTAGAGTCTTTATTTCCCATTCAATTTTATAATTATATCATTTTCAATATTATCCAAAACCATAAATTGATGATCCCCTCATCCATATTTATTATGAACCATGTATTTTTGTGTCGAACAACTATTAGACTAACTGCATATCATCATATCGACTAACAAACCATACAACCATGGAAATATTTTCGAGATTCTCAAGGAGGAAAGACACATGCTTCTCTCCTGCGCAGCCTTCTATCCTTCACTTGCAAGACCGTGAAAAGAAATACAAAGGAAAACTCAAAGCTTGCTATTAAAATATTGGAAATTATTGAACCGCAATAATTTTTTAGGCTTGACATTAAGTAATTAACCTTTTTTGACTCTGCTCTCTCTCAAAAAACCTTGTTTGGCTCATGCATTATCAATATCATTATTACTATTGACCAAAATAAATATTTATTGTTTATTGACCTTTTTTTTCCCCAAGACGTATCATTTTTTTATTTGATACCGTGCAAATTGTGAGTTTTAATACAATACAACCACGCTGAGAGGGAATAACTAATATCCATTAGATTAATTGAATGCTAAATGTAGAGGCTCATGATCACCAAAAGTCTCTTAGCATAGTTAAGTAAACTATCGAAAGAAAAGAAAATACGAATAAATATGTACAAAAGAAAAGAAGATAGTTCAGATGGTTCAAATTCTCACATGGAAGTGTTGTGTCACAGCTTTTCATTTTCCACTCATACCAAGATTGACCAAAACAAGCATACCATGTTGTGTCACAGCTTTTCATTTTCCACTCATACCAAGATTGACAAAACAAGCATGTGCATTAAGTATGCGTATTTTTATTTATAAATAAATGAGTAGGTCTGGTCATGCCTCTGTATTCTGCCATAAACAAACATCTTCCTAACCTCGTAATTATGTGTTACTAAATTAATTTGAAACGTAATCAACCTATCGTGCTACCATCCAAAGCTTATTTAAAGCACAAGTCACGAAGGAGCAGACTTTGCAATTAAGCTACATACTTTACGAATAAATTAAAAGATTAGAGAGGCAAGCGACCACATAATTATAGACTAAAATGATATATATTTCCAGCAGCCCCATGTGTTTCACATGAACGTATATTTAACAAGACGTTCAACTTCATTCGACAACTCATCCCCTTTTAGAAAAGCACTGCGAAACCGTTGTCAAATACAACTACTGTAATGATGTTATTTGACAACTTTGCTATAAACCAAGACGGAGTAGACTCTAAAATCTAACCTCTGCGCATCAAGATATTTAGATGTTTCTTGAGGGCATTTAGATCTTTTCATATCAAAAAGGGTAAGTAACGGTCAAAACAATTTTCCATTTGTTAAATCGGGTAATTTGAAAAAAATTTCCCCATTTAGAGTTAGGACAAATTAGCCAGCATGAAACCCAACCACTACATGATCATCACAACTTGTGATTTGTCCTCTCTCCTGAGATAATTGACAAGTCCCAAGTTCATCTTATGTCGGTCATGGTCAACCCAGGTTGGCGTGCTATTATAATGTAAACATTGCTTTGAATGCAAGTTGCAGCCTCTAAGCCCGTCACCTTTTATGATATTAAATATTTCAATCTTATATTATTATTAAGTGGGCGGCATCAGATTCGAAAAAATGAAGACTGAATCAGTTCAGTCTTTGCAAAATTGTATACAACAAAAACAGAAAAAATTGCAGAAAAAGAAAAAGCACTACCAATCTGTATATAACGAAATAGCACAATTGCAAAGTTGTGCCTGGGAAGTGCATATATACCCATACAATAATTCATAAACGAACAACAAAAAATTTGCAGAAATTTAAAACAAGTTGAAAGAAATCAAATCATGGTCTGTTTTTTTCAAGGTCTTTTTTTTCACTTGCAGTGTAAAGATTTGAGGGTCCTGGCTTTCACATCAAAAGCTATGGTGCAGTTCATGTTGGCGGCCTTCTTCTTCTTCATGATGAACATAATTGCAACTTTTCCGTTCAATCTTCCTACGCTGTTGAGCGTCAAGACCCCGCTGCTCAATTCACTTCCAAAGTTTGAACCATCTATTGCAGTTGAATTCAAAGTCACCTCCGCATTTCTTTTTATGGTCGAAAGCCATCCAGCCTTGCCCTTTGCGATATCAATTACTGCCAGAGTCGCGCCTTGGTATTGAAACGTGACATTGGCAGCACTGAACTTGTAGGAACCCCAGTTGGCTGAGTTCTTGATCTTGATTTGGGTTGTGAATTTCGTGTCGAATGAAGGCGCTGCCGAGTCAGATACGAAGCTTTCGACATTGATGTTGCCTAGCCTGAACCTGGGGGTTTTCACTTTCATGACAGTGAGACTCATTGCGGTGATAACTATGATCTGAAACACAACGAAAATAGTAATATATATGGCCAATTTGATTCTCTTCTTGCGTTTCAGCTCATCAGCGGACAGCTGAGACTCTCCATCACTTCTTGTGTAACCGTTTGATGGTGCCAAGGGATAGGCAGGGTTGGTTTTCTCTGCCATGTTAACTTGTTTTTTTTTTTTTTTTTCTGATATGAAATTGGAAAGAAAGATTTCTCTGCTTTTGCTTTCTGGGTTTTGTTTTCTAGGATGAAACTTGAAAGCAGAGGAAGTTAGTTGTGGAAATGAAGGTAGAGAAGTGTGCTATATATAGTGTTTGGGGTGTCGGGCCTATTTCAATAACTCATGTGGTGGAAATAATGAGTTTCCAGGAAGAACATGTGAGTTTGGAAAAAAGAAATTTTATTGAGGACCCCAAACGCGTCCTATGCTGATTACTATAGACTTCTAGATGATGGACGACTTTTCTTTGAGGACCTTTTAGGGTTTTGCCATGAGATTTGGACATTTTAAATATCATCAGAACCATCAATGCCAAAATAAATATCAACAGAAGCTTTTTTTTTTTTTTGGTCGAAAATATCAACAGAAGCTTCGAATCTATCCGTTGGCATAGACCAAATCTCCCAATCAAATGTGAAAACGTGTTGTGAGAAATATTATACTAATAACCTTGTGAACGGTGTTTTGAAAATATTGGTTTTTAAGATTAAATTAAATTAATATGATTTGTTCTGTTGTCCCTGAATACAAGCAAGAATTGGGATAGTTGGACTGCAAATTTCCGAAGGCAATTCAACCAAACATGGCCTAGGATTTAAAGAACTTTATTTTATTATTTAGTCAATGTTTTGCTCTGAATGATGAAGATAGAATGTGAATCGTGCAAATGAAACTGTGCAAATATGACATTTCAAAGGAATGATACCTCAGTGAATACAACTGCATCAGCATCTGATTTATATTGCTTTGGCATCAAGCTTCTTAGTCTTTTTCCCAATAAACAAAGGCAGAGATAAAATTGCAACACTTCCTCAGATATTTTGTTTGTTATTTTGTCAGTACAGGATTTTTGGTTTGATGCTCTTTCTTTCCACTCTGCCCATGACATAAGGCCCAATTGCGACCTCTGTTTTTCTTTCTTTTATTGGTCAGTTTTTTTTTCAATAAAAGCGATAGTCTAAACTATAAAGAGAGAGATTCTCAGACACTAGCAAGGTGCCATAAGGGTTCCAACATGAAATCACTGATATGCAAGTCAATGCCCTTTTTTCCATTGGACTAGACCCCGTTGGCTTTTTACTCTGTTTTTCATATGAAAAGTAGTTGGGTAAAAATAAAAATATGTGAGAGATAACTTTGTCAAATGAACCAAAATTCAAAGGCCACCTAGTAGACAAGATCTTGTCCTTGTTTAAATGGGGATGTAGATTGCAGAACAAGGATAAAAGACAGGTAGAAAAAGTCCCAATGATGTTGTTCAAAATAGCCTACACAAGTCGCCCTCTGTTCTTGTGAGAGTTTTAGTGTGTGGTTTGGATTGAGAAATGTCCTGATTTTAACTCTCTGTTTTGCTCAACGGTCATATATTATGCATTGTTTTCAACATTACTTCTTAAGTTATGTTTTCCATCAATCCCTTTCGTACTGGGACAAAAAAAAGGCCTTGATACTACCCCTCAACTAATAAATCGTATGTCGTGCATTAAAAACCATTCCAAAACTTGGCCTGGTTAGTTTGACTTATGAAGCAACTGATAGCGAGTCTCATTCAAAGAAAATAATTTCAACTCCAATGCCACCAACTACAAGAAAATACAGTCCTGGTCTCAAGGCCAGTCGGTTCAAGCACAATCCTTGACACTAAGCTCTCGTTTGGTAACTCCTCTGTTTTTAATTTTAATTCTTGTTAGATGTAGCGAGCAAATACACTGGGGGAAAAGAGAAATGAAGGAGAATGAATCCTTGACACTAATCTCGTTCGGTAACTTTTCTGTTTTTAATTTTTGTCAGACGTACAGAGAAAATACATGGGGGAAAAGAGAGATGAAGGAGAATGAACGAACCAAAAAAGCCAACTTAAAATAGTTTTTAGTTTTATCTATGTTACCTTGAAATTTGAAGTTCACACACACACATATATGTACTGCCTTTTGCTTTTGGGATATATAAAAACGCATGGGGAAAAGTATTTAAAGTAGAATTGGAGTCTGTACTATAATCTGTATATTCTATATATAATCCAACAGAATTTGTAAACAATATAACAATCAAAATTTGTAAACATAAAACTAAAATTGGCTCGATTCTCAGTTACAATCCAAATTCTGGAGAGTCCTTGCTACCAAATTGAACACCATAGAGCAGCTCAATTCAGCTGTCTTCTTTTTCTTCATGATCAGCATCAACTCAACCTTTCCCTTCAACTCGGCTGTGCTGGTCAGCAACAGCAAGCCATTGCTGAGCTCATTTCCAAGAGCAGACTTGCCTGGCAACGCATTGGAATTCACATTCACAAGCAAAGTGATTTTTTTGGTGGATCGCAATCCGACTTTGCCATTTGGAATATAAACTTGCCCAACAACCACACCTTGGTATGTAAACACGATGGTGCCGTCACGAAACTTAAAAGGACCCCAGTTTGGGTTTCGCACTCTGACTTGTGTTACGAAGCTCATGTCGAACGAAGGTGTTGCCGGGGAATAGGTGAGTGTTTGGATATAGGCGTTGCTTGCCAACTTGAGTTTTGGACTCTTGGCTTTCATCACAGTGAGTGAGAATATGGTGATGACTATGACTTGAAACACAATGAAAATACCAAAATATTTCAACCTTTTGATTTTCTTCTGGCGTTTGCGCTCCTCGGACTGGTGGTATGCGTTTGCTTCATGATCTGCATCCTTCTCAGCCATTTTTTTCTTCTCACTTGATCTTTTTTAATGGGGTGATTTGCTTCTAAGAGATGGATTGGGAAATGGAGGACTTGTGTTTGTGGTAATTGTAGTGAAGAAGTGTTGTGTAATACTTATAGACTGGTAGTCTCAACGGGCTTTGCTTCCCAGAAAATGACCTAACATAAATGGGGTTTTGTTTGTTTGTTTTTATTTTATTTTATTTTTACTGTTTATGTTGAAACGCCAAGCACACCTACTGTAAAATGTTGACTAGGTGTTATTGTATCCACGAAGCTTCTTGTGGTCTCAGTCGTCCGATTTGGACCTCAAGCCTAGGTGAGGACTTTTCATGTACAAATGCACTGGTTGAATGATCTTTTTTATTAGGCAACAAACAACCCTGTGGGGCTTTTGAGTACTGCATAAAGAGCCACCACTTGAACAGTTTTGAACAAGACCAAGGTCCCAAGGATGTGATGACCATCTTATGCGGAATAAAATAAACCCAAGTGGCCAAGTTGTTGTCATCTTTGGTGGTGCTTGAAAGCATCTGCTCATTTTTGCCTAGTGATATGAATTTTCTTTTCATTTCTTTCCATGATTGAGGCAGGAGGTTCCTCCATCATGATCAAGGAATCTCAACCGTGGCAAACGTGTTAATGTCCAAACATGGCCGATCATTATCCAATGATACTACAATAGAAAAGAAATGATGTCTGCTCCCCAAAACACTTGTACAGAGAAGAAGCATGAAAAACACCACACACCACAAAAACTTGAGGCTTAAATAAATCAACATAAAGAAAAAAAGTATTTTATTTATGAAGAGGATGGAACAAAACCAAACAGTAAATGGGACCCGTAAAAGATATTTTGTCATGTGTATAATTTTCTCTACCCAACTTGCAAGTTGCAGGCTAGGAGGGAGGACGAATAACATATAGGTATAGCTATGACCATTCAAAGAGATAATAATCCCATTAGAAGGTTCCTGTCCACTTGTTTTTTTCTCTTTTATCATGACATTGACAGAAACTTATCCAGATTGTTTTTAGATATGACTAATAGGGCCGTTTGGCATGGTGAACTGTTATGGACTGGAATAAATTTTAGGACTGTCTTAGATTAGTTTAGATTGGACTAACCTGAATTAAGTACTGACTTATGTTTTGTGTTGCGTCGGACTAAAAAGCTGAATTATAAAAATAGTAAAAAGTTATGTTTGATGTTGTGTCGGACTAAAAAATAATTATTATAATATTTAAATTGAATTGGGGTTTTTGTCCTAGAAGATAAATAAATGCTACAAAGACACTCAATTCAAAGATTTATAACAATATCTGGCAAAAAAGAAGAAGATTTAAAACAATAATAAAAAGAAAACAAATAAAATTCTATTTTAAATTTTTAAAATTTTATTTTAATGAAGAATAAAATTATGATATTTGTTTTTTGGCTTCTCAAGATTAATCTTAGTTGGTCGAAACATTGTTAAAGGAGTTAAGCTCACTCTATATAATTCTAGGTTTTTCGAGGACCAAGTAAAAAAATAATTAAAAAAAGGGAGATTCACTATTTTACCCAATATGGAAGCACAAATTATTTATAAAAAAATAAAAAAATAAAAAAAATAAAAACCTATATGAAATGAACTTTAAAAACACACTCAAAACCATTTACAACATAACAAAAAAGCTTTTAACTTCTTTTAAATTACAAAAATGTCATTGATTTCTAAACAAACCCAACCCCAAAACTTCATAAAAAAGCCCAAAACATTCAATAGGGCATCAAAATAATTTAATAATTAAAATTAAATTGCAGTTAAGAGCATGTCTGATGTTAGGGGCTAGGGGCAATTTTACCTCACAAAATGACACTATTCATCAAATTTACTTCACAACTCTATAATTGAGAAGACTCCGAATATCATTAAAATCCTGGTAAAAAACAGTAAAAAATAGTGGCTCACTAGTAAAAGATTAAATAAGTACAAATTCAAGCGTCACACAAACAAAAACTATAAAATAACAAATAAAACACTACTCTTGTTCAGCCGCAATTTGATTCCTGAAGAGGATATAGAAATCATGCAATTCTATTCCACCCTCCTGCCCTCATTGCTTTGCTTGTGTCTTCACTTGCATTGTAAAGATTTGAGCGTCTTGGCTGCCACATCAAGGGCAATAGTGCAGTTCATGTTGGCAGCCTTCTTCTTCTTCATGATGAACATAATTGCAACTTTTCCATTCAATCTTCCTACGCTGTTGAGCGTCAACACCCCGCTGCTCAATTCGCTGCCAAGATTTGAACCAGTTATTCCATTTGAATTCAAACTCACCTCCGCATTTCTTTTTATGGTCGAAAGCCATCCAGCCTTGCCCTTTGCGATATTAATTACTGCCACATCGGCCTTGGTATTGAAACGTGACATTGGCAGCATTGAACTTGTAGGAACCCCAGTTGGCTGAGTTCTTGATCTTGATTTGGGTTGTGAATTTTGTGTCGAATGAAGGCGTTGCAGGACAGCTTCGAAGTTCGGACGTTGATGTTGCCTAGCCTGAACCTGGGGTCTTGACTTTCATGACAGTGAGACTCATTGTGGTGATAACGATGATCTGAAACACAACAAAAATACTAATATATATGGCCAATTTGATTTTCTTTTTGCGTTTCTGCTCATCAGAGGATCTCAAAGACTCCGCATCACTTGTTTTCCAAGCCATGTTTCCTTTTCTTTTCCGAAAAAAAAAGTTGGAAAACAAAAGTTCTCTGCTTTTGTAGTTGGTTTGGTTTTGTAGATGAAACTTGGAAGTGGAGAGAGTAGTTGTTTGTGGAAATGATGGAAGAGTAGTGTGTTGTATATATAGTGTCTGGAGTTTGGATATTTTGTTTGATTAATTAATGATTTAAGAGTGGAAATATGATGATGAGTGTCATAATTACCCACCCAGGAAATGATAATTACTACCCAGGAAATGCTGAAATGTAAACAAACGCGCTCAGTATCTAGTTTTGGACTTAATTGTCTTCTAGATGGTCGAAATATTTTTAGACTTCGGTGTACTCGAAACATACAAAAATTTCACCGACGTCCAAAAAAAGCCAACAAAGAAAAGGATAAAATAAAATTATAGACATGTGGTACGTCTCCCTGTAAGATTTTGGAGATCCAATTGTTTTGGTTTTAGGCAACGTCTTGAAGCCGCCATAGGTGTGTTAGAATATCACAGTTGGCCAATTGCCTATATTTTAAGATATTTCGAGTTTGGTGAGTAATCATATATTCAACAAAATATCAGCTTCATGGTCAAATAAAGTTCCTTAAACCATGACTGTGTTCTGGACAGAAGAATAATTCAAAGTTAAATAACAGTATAATTTGCCCAAACTATTCACAAGGTGATCCCACACCATGTTCTCACATGTCATTGGGATATTTTTATTTGTCCATTACGTGCATCAAAGCAAAAAGCCTAAAAGCCCCTCAACAAAGTCTTCCATCATCTAGAAGTCAATAATTCACACCTTTGGCTTTGGACGCGTTTGGCGTCTGCAAATTATCTTTTCTGCTGAAACTCACATTTTCCAGGAAGTTGATTTCCTCCCCCGTAACTTATTGAAATTGGCAAAATTCCAAATACTATAAATAGGAGGATACTCTTCCATCATTTTCACAAACAACTCCCTCCATTTCCAAGTTTCATATTCCAGAAAAGCAGACTCCTCAAAAGCAGACAACTTTCTTTTCACTCATATCAGAAAAAAGATAAGCTAAGAAACATGGCTGAGAAGGCTTATCCTGCAGCCCCGGCAAACCATGGTTACCAAAGAAGTGATGCAGAGTCTTTGGAAAATGCTGATGAACTGAAACGCAAGAAGAAAATCAAATTGGCCATATATATTACTATTTTTGTTGTGTTTCAGATCATAGTTATCACCACAATGAGTCTCACTGTCATGAAAGTCAAGACCCCCAGGTTCAGGCTAGGCAACATCAACGTCCAGAACTTCGAAGCTGTCCCTGCAACGCCTTCATTCGACACAAAATTCACAACCCAAATCAAGATCAAGAACTCAGCCAACTGGGGTTCCTACAAGTTCAATGCTGCCAATGTCACGTTTCAATACCAAGGCCAGACTGTGGCAGTAATTAATATCGCAAAGGGCAAGGCTGGATGGCTTTCGACCATAAAAAGAAATGCGGAGGTGAGTTTGAATTCAAATGGAATAACTGGTTCAAATCTTGGCAGCGAATTGAGCAGCGGGGTGTTGACGCTCAACAGCGTAGGAAGATTGAATGGAAAAGTTGCAATTATGTTCATCATGAAGAAGAAGAAGGCTGCCAACATGAACTGCACTATTGCCTTTGATGTGACAGCCAAGACGCTCAAATCTTTACAATGCAAGTGAAAACAGACCATGATTTGATTTCTCTGTAATGATGTGGATTTTGGATTGATGAAGACTAGTTCTTGGATTATTTTTCGTCATTGATATTCTTTTTTTTTCTATAGCTATGAGCGACACTTGTATTGTATTTTGTTTGTAGAATTATAAACTACTTTACCTTTTTAATCACTGAACCGGTACCATTGCTGTTCTTTTTACTTTATGTTTATCAAATGGCTTAAATCATGCATCTTGTTTATCCAATAAAGGCCAATAAATTTGCAGACATAGGTATCCTAGGATCAATGTTGAAATGAAGAAGCAGGATTACATATGTTCCTCTGTTCTCAAACCACATACTGTATAAGTATGTTCGAGAGAAATGAGCAATTGGAAGTTACAGAAGTTAAAAAGTTACATAACTATCATGACATGATGACATGCCCTACACGTATTAATTATTAGAACACTTCGTTTTTCTGTTTGGTCATCACTTTGTTTTATCTGATAAAACAAATACTTCGTTTCAATTATACTGAACTTACAAAATGTGTGTGAGAATAGAGTTTATGCTCAACAATTAACTAAAAGGGGATAGCCACGAAGAAATGCAATCCACAATCAAATGTTTTTCTTTTGATTCGACAATTCTCGTCCATGATATTTGAGCTCAGAACATCCACCAATAAAATGAAGACTTTTTCTGTTCTGTTTTTGTTGTTATGTCCTGGATTAAGGTTTTGCTGAGTGTGTAGTGTCGCATGGGGTGCAGAGTGTCTCAGGATGAAGGAGAATGAACAAAAAAATGGAAATGTAGCACAAAACACAAGTTGAGACGAAAACATTGGACATGGAAAGCTTAGCTAGTCACATGACACATCTTTTGTTTTGTGAGGCCTCCATTCACCATAGATGAAAATTAAAGCTTAATTTGTATATACAAAGTATCTCTCTTCATATGGTCAGAAATTTGAAAGACAGTAAAAACAGAACAATATATCAACTACATTATGGTTCTACAAAAAATCCAATCCCAAAACAGAGAATAGAATGGAAAAAAAAAACACTCGCGCTTCAAATCTGGATGTTGCAACCTCCATCACTCATTGCTGACAATTTCTCACTACTTGCATTCTAAGCCTTGAATTGCCTTTGAAGACAAGTCAAATTTCATGGTGCAGTCCATTGTGGCAGATTTCTTTTTCTTCATGATAAACATCAATTCCACCTTACCAGTCAATTTAGCTTTGCTGCTCAGCGTCAACATCCCACTGCTCAACTCATTGCCAAGATTGGAACTGCTTCACAATGCATTGGAATTCAAACTTACCTCAACAAAGATTTTTTTTTGGTGGGACGCATTCCAGGCTTGCTCTTTGGAATGACAATTTGCCCCACAGCCAAGCCTTGGTACAAGAAAGTTGCATTGGCCGCATCAAACTCATTGGGTCCCCAATTTATGTTCTGGACTCTGATTTGGGTTGTGAAGCTTGTATGCAAAACAAAGGTTTGCATGCAGGGACAGCTAGTTGGGAAAGTAATAGTAAAAGGTAAGAAAGTAATTACTAGGACGTTGATGTTGCCTAACCGGACTTTGTGGGTCTTAACTTTCATCACAGTGTGTCCAAATACAGTCAGACTATCATATGAAACAGAACGAAAATACCAAGGTAATGGCCAATTTGATTTGATTTTTTTTATTTTTTTATTTTTTTATTTTATCGTTTCAGCCTCATCAGCGGATTGCAAAGATGGTGAGAGATATAGTTTCCAGGAAATGCTGAAATGTAACCAAGCTCTCTTAGTGTAGAATTTTTGACTTGGTCTTTAAGTCCCATAGCTTACAAAGAGAAGGATATATAAAATTAAGACGTGTGATAGAGAGATCCAATTGTCAGTGTTCTAGGCACAGTCTTTATGCTGTCATAGGTCTTTTAGAATTTCAAAATTGGCCAATTGCCCATACTTTAATAATGTGAGAGTTAGGTGAGCTTTCTATTATTATTTTCAATCAGATCTGATGGAATGGTATGCCAAGTACTGTTAGAATTGCACCCGACACATTTTATCTTAGAACATTTCATCCATGAACAGAAGCTTCTATTGATATTTAATTAATATGTCAATCTACTCAGAGGAAAAGCCTAAAAGCTCTTCAACAAAGTCATCTATCATCTAGAAGTGATTTGGACGCGTTTGGCATGTTCAAAATTCTTCCCTTGAAACTCACATTTTCCAGGAAATTCATTCCACCACATAACTTCACTCAAATTACTGGGATGAAAGTCAAATTTAGTCAAATTTTTATAGTCCATGCTCTTATTCTCAACCCATGTCATTTTCCGATGACTGCCCTTCAATGGCCGAACGACAACCCTTAGAAGGTAAATCATCACCTCATTAATGGCCAAACAACACTCCTTTGATGGTGAATTGGTACACGTTCAATGACCGAACGTTAGCCTTTCAACATTTAGTATCCATTGCCTTCCGATGCATAAGCATTTATTGCCTTCCAACACATAAGCATAATTGCTTTCAGCACTTATGCTTGATTTGAGACACACCAGTACCTTTCGGGTTGGCACCCCGCCTATCAGTGCATTATCACTGACTAAGTGACATGAACCACAATCTTGCCTTTTCCACACTTTGCCCTTCGACATCATTGCTTCATGTCACTGACTGAGTGAACGAATGCATAACCGCATGAGGGACTTGGGAATAAAAACCAAGTATTCTTGTAGGTCCTTCTTACCTTGGGGCTTTGGGGACTAGGAATAGTGTGGCTAGGCGATATGTAGACGAAAAGGTTGCTCGGCCAGCGCACTCAAGTTACAACACTTGAACCAAGAAGAAATTTCTTACTAGGGACTAAAGGGGACTGTTGGTATCGTGACTATTATTCATAAACAAGTAACTTGTATTATGTAAACAAAACAAGTATAGTAATATTAAGAATATCTCTAATTTTTATGGACTTAGCCTGTTCGGGTGAACCACGACGTCTCCCAAGTTGTATCTAATTTTCGATTTGTTTCAAATTTTTTTTTAAAGTTTTGTTTTTCTTTTGTGCTTGTTTTTACAAAATGAATGATTGTAAAAGGAGCATACTTTACAAATTTAGAAGCCACCAGAGAAATAAAAGGAAAGAAAGAGAATGGACAATATGATTGCAGAGTTGTTAAGTTTCTTTCCTAGAAATGAAAAATATAACCAAACGCGCATAGTTAGAGGTTGGACTTCTAGAGAGGGTCGATTAACTCCCACGAGGAGCTTAAATAATAATAAATTTGAGGATCTTACAATTAAAAAGACAAACTAATTAAAACCAAATAAAAAAATTATATCCGAATGCTAGCTTGGACTTTGTAATAAGACTTATACAGATCCTTGTTTGTTTGTGTGGAAGGCAAATTTTTTAAAGCCCTCGGGGCTTTCTATTATTCTATACTTGATTTTTTTTATTAGTTTCGTATTTGAAACGCGTCCATATGCACAACAAATATATAATAACATAGTATAATGGGATTTTAAGTCATGTTCTCAAGCATCCATAGTAGGCTACTACAAGTCAATAAATTTGCGCGTTTTGATTCCAATTTCCAGGAAGTTTACATCCTCGATGTTATTCCGGCAAGTAACTCATTTATCAAATTGTCTATAAATACCACACAGCACTCACCAACATTCTCACAACCAATTCACTTGCTCATCAGTTCATATTTTACAGAGCGAAACAGAGAAAAAGCAGAGCATTTTCTTTTGAAGCTTTACTTCCACTAAAGAAATAAACATGGCTTGGAAAACAAGTGATGCAGAATCTTTGCAATCCTCTGATGAGCTGAAACGCCAGAAGAAAATCAAAATGGCCATATATATTACTATTTTCGTTGTGTTTCAGATCATAGTTATCACTACGATGAGTCTCACTGTCATGAAAGTCAAGACCCTGGTTCAGGCTAGGCAACATCAACGTCCAGAACTTCGAAGCTGTCCCTGCAACGCCTTCATTCGACACGAAATTCACAACCCAAATCAAGATCAAGAACTCAGCCAACTGGGGTTCCTACAAGTTCAATGCTGCCAATGTCACGTTTCAATACCAAGGCCAGACTGTGGCAGTAATTAATATCGCAAAGGGCAAGGCTGGATGGCTTTCGACCATAAAAAGAAATGCGGAGGTGAGTTTGAATTCAAATGGAATAACTGGTTCAAATCTTGGCAGCGAATTGAGCAGCGGGGTGTTGACGCTCAACAGCGTAGGAAGATTGAATGGAAAAGTTGCAATTATGTTCATCATGAAGAAGAAGAAGGCTACCAACATGAACTGCACCATAGCTTTCGATGTGGCAGCCAAGACCCTCAAATCATTACAATGCAAGTGAAGAAGACAGCTAGGACACATCTCTGTAATTATGTGAATTTTGGATTGACGAAGACTAGTTCTTGGATTATTTTGCTTTACTGATATTCTTTGTTTCTATAGCTAAGAGTCACACTGGTATTTGTTGTAGAATTATATGGCTACTTTACCTTTTTAATTTCAGAATCGTTGTTATTCTTTTTACTGGGGGCAGGCAGTGCTTCGATTCATAATGCAATTAACTATATTTTTAGCAAATTGTTTGAATCATCCAAGAAGGCCAATATTCACTACTACAAAATTGGTCAAAGACCACCAACTTAAGAGCACGAATATTTATGCATTTTTCATATAAAACACAAATAATTGTGTTAAATCGATTTGCACAGAGCACCTTTTTTTACTGGGCACAAAAAATAATGCCAAATGTTAATCTAGTGTAGGTAATAAGTACCATCTAACATGTTCTTCGAGAAAAGTAATAATTTTTTTGTGTAGACACAAATAGTTGTGTCTATATCTAACACATGTGATAATTGTTAGGAAATAAGTTTGTATAATATCAATTAATATCAATATTGTTGTAATTAGGATTTACTTTCCTAGTAAGTTTCCTAGATTAGAGGACTTGTTTCCTTGTACATGAAGACACTCTTGTATAAAACCAATTGTACCTATCAATTAAAAGTATTCTCTTCTAATATCAGATTCACATGGTATCAGAGCCAGGTTGCTCCATGTGTGAAAGCCCAACGGCCACACGTGCTCCACGTCACCCAAAATGTGTTATCCATATGTTAGGCTTGAAAATTCGTCACACGTGCAGGGGCGTGTGAGAATGTGAAGGTAAAGAGTTCCACATTGAAAAATTGAGAAACCTAATAATGGCTTATAAGGAGTTGGGCTACTCCTCCCCATTGCCAATTGGATTTGGGGTGGAACCTCAACTTCTTTCAAGGTTGAACCTTCAAGTCCTTACTACATCAATAATTCATATCATCCAGGTTTGGTAATTGTACCAAAGCCTTTGAATGGAGATAATTATGCAACGTGGCGCAGATTCATGACTGTTTCATTGACGTTTCTCCTAGATTGTCAACACGCTTGATTATCTTCTCAAGTCTATTCATCTTCTCCCAAAACAAACCAACGTGAGAATCAGATATAATAGGGTGAGATTTTTTATGGGGTTTGGTATTTATATCACCAACTCAAAAGTCTCATACAATACATCATTTAATGAAATACCTCAAAATCGGTAAGTTTTTGAATACCACTGTACTTTTTATAATTTTTTAAAAGTCCTAATTAAATACCACCAGACTTGCATTGATGATTTTAAAATCCTAATTGAATACCATCATATTTTTATTGAATACTTAAAAATCATAATTGAATACCACTAGACTATTAAGCTTTTAAAAAAACCATTAAAATCCTAATTGAATACACCCCTTTAAGTGTTTGTTGTTGTATTTCATAGAATAATTGTTTGGCTCTTGTAAACAATTGGGTCATTGCATTTGTAAGCTATTTGGAGCACCTAATATGCTAATTTTCTCAATTTGTAATTCGATTTTATGTTGATTCGTAATTTGTTTTATATTTGCATTTAGGTGTAACTTCTGAATAGGTGGAATCCAGCCCAAAGTGCGAGCGCTTGGGTTTCAAATTTCTTTTTTAATAAAATATTCAATATTCGATTTTATGTTGATTTATGTCTAATCAACTGATAAAGTTGCTAAGTTATAGCTTATTAGAATAAATGGTTATTTTCCCACTCCAATTTTATCCACTTAGAGTCATTTCACCGAGCAGCCCAAGTCTTAGGCTGGGGGAGGAGGCTGCGCGAAAAACCAGGTTCCTACGGGCTAGTCTTGCCTAGGTTGGGAGTGGGACCCACGAAGATGGCCTGGCTCAAAGGCCGTTTTGCCCGAGGGGATGACGTCGCGCGACGCCATTGTGCGGTTTCAAATTTTTTACCTTTGGCGCGTGCAATGCAAGCGCCAGTGATAAAAAATTTGAACTCGCGTGCGCTACTGACATTAGCCATGGGCAATCTCCAACAGCTAGAAGACACGTGTCAAGGCTTGGGCACTCCGATATGCTTCTCCTCCGCCAATCCAATAGATGACATTTCTTTGGCAATAAAATTATGAAAAAAAAATAGAATTTTATTTTTTAAAATACCAAAAAATTCTAAATTTTATTTATTTATCAATATATCAATGCCCTTCACTTTCAACACCAATCCTTGTACATTTTCTTCTACATATACTATTATTCACTCTTTACTCAACATTTTCCTCTCATTCAAATTGTGTTTTTATTTCTTAACTTGATGGGTTATTCTATCGAAACCGGAGGGAGTGGAGCACCATGGAAGCTGTTTTCTTGTTTGAGTCTTGGCTCCAAATTAGTCATTGTCCCGTGTCAGGCAATGGGATGAAATTTTTTCATATGTGAAAAAAAATTCATGTCGAATTTTGTGAAAGAATTCCGGGGTCGACTCGTACGGAAATGACATTGTTTAGTAGGTGGAAAATTCTCAATAAAAAGTTGGGAAATGGAGAGATGTCTTGGCAAAAGCGAGAGACAACCATAGAAGCGGGGAAAATCTTAGTAGCGAGGTAAGTATTTTGTAATTTTTGTTTTATTAAGTTTAATGTCCTAATATATATATATATATTGTTTCTTGCATTTTCAATATTTTGTTAATATTTCTTGCATTTTCAATATTTTGTTAATATTTCTTGCATTTTCAATATTTTCTTAATATTTCTTGCATTTCCAATTGTTTCTTAATATTTCTTGCATAAATAGTATTTTGTTAATATTTGTTGCATTTCTAATATATTTGTAAGGTTAATTGCATTACCATTTTTTTTTATGTTACTTGCATGTCCAATATATTGTAAATATTTCTTGCATTTCCATTATATATATATTTTTTGTTAATAGATGATTCAAGCACAGATATGGTTTGGTGCAATTGGGCAAGGAAAAAAAACTTTCAACCATCATGAATGTTGGGAGGTGGTGAAAATTTGCAAACGCTTCAGAATTATTCCCACGGGTCCCGCCGTTATGTTAAACGAGACGCCACTCCATGATTCAACGACATCGGATTCACCTCTCGATTCCCCTATGAGTCAAGACTCACCCATCGAAAAGGAGCCGAGGTCCATTGGCTGAAAGGCTGCGAAGGCAAAAAAAAGGGAGTAATTCTAGCAATAATACATCAAAATTTTTGGAGAAAATTGTAAGGCAAAGTGCCATAAGAATTGAAATGGAGCGGAAACACCAAGAGAACGAGATGACAATTCGAGCAGAAAATCTTCAAGAAATGGAGTTTTTGCACAAAAAAATCATTGACAAGAAGGATTGGGAAACCATGACCATGGATACAAGCCATATGTCCATTAAAACAAAACAATTTTGGAAGCTAGAACGAAGGGATGTTATGAGAAGAAGACTTTTCAGTGACGATGGGCCTAGCAACACGGATTGGTTAAATGATCAAAACCATTAAATTAGTTGGCATACCTTTTATTTATTTTTATTTTTCATGTTTTGTATTAAAGTTGTTGTAATTCGTGTATTTTATTTTAGTAGTATTAATTCTTAATGACTTGTATTAGCTTTCTTTATTTAATAAATAAAACATTCAATAAAATACCTTTTTATTCAACATATTCTATACATCAAACAAAACATAATTAAAAGGAAAAACCACAACCAAAGCATAATAAAAAATAATAAAAAACTACAACCAAAGCACAATAATAATAACAAACCACAACCAAACCATAACTAAATAAAACCTAACCAAAGCATATATGCTCTATCATTCACCTTCATTGCCTTTCATTGCCCATAAATGCTTCATCAAGTCAAGTTGACGCCTTTCATGAATATACGAAGATTGCATCTCTGTATATCGATCTATCATACGGTTCATGAAACGACCATCCCTAACCAACGGATCCGGCTAAAACGGTTCTCCACTTGGCCCCATGAGCTTTTCATAAATTCGTGTCAAGGCCATGTTCATGGGATCCGGTTTGTAGACCTCTGCAGCATCGTAATCATACTCATTCTCCAAAATCATATTATAGAAGATGATGCAAGTCATCATAATGCTTCTCAGGACCTCCTCATCAAACATACATGCCGCACCTCGAATAATCAACCATCGAGCTTGGAGGATGCCAAAATACCTTTCGACATCTTTCATGTATCCTTCTTGATAGGAAGCAAATAATTTTTGCTTCTGGGATTGGAGATTGAGAATGGATTTGACAAATGTGGTCCACCTCGGGTAGATGCCGTCAACTAGTTAATACCCCGTCTGGTACATTGTATTGTTGATTTGATAGGTGATATTCGGCCCTGCATCTCTCAAAACATCGTTGAAGACCGGGGATTGACCTAGCACGTTGAGGTCATTTTAGGATTCGGCAACTCTGAAAAAGGCATGCCAAACCCATGTGTTAAAGCCAGCAACGGCTTCAAGGATGATACTTTTTTGCCTTTTCTATTCCCGTAATCTCCTTGCCAGGCAGTTGGGCAATTCTTCCATCGCTAGTGTATGCAGTCGATGCTATCAATCATTCCTGAAAATCTCGAGCTTCGGCTTTTTGTAGAAGCCGTTGGAGGTCCTCGAGAGTGGGTCTGCGTAGGTAGTCCCTCGTGTACAGAGTTTCGATAGCATCACAAAATCTTACCAAGGCCTCCAACGTAGTGGACTTCCCTATCAGGACAATCTTATCCACTTGATCAGCAAATGAACCATACGTCAACATTCGTATAACTACTGTAAGCTTTTGCTCCTGAAGAAGTCCCAAAACCCCAGCAGCATCACACTTTTAAACAAAGTATGCATCATAATTGCAAATATCATGCATGACTTTATTGAACAAATGAGGTTGCATTCTTATATCTCATTCGAAAATCAACATCATAGTACAAAGAAGTTGGGATAAAATAATCTTCCAAAAGATTCTTATCCCGAAAATGCATATGTCTGTCCACATTCGAGCCACGACCGACTTGTGAACCATGACGGCGACCTCGGTTTTCTTCATCTAGCAAAGCTACTGCTATGACAACTTGTTCATCTTCTTCTCTCTGCAACCTTTGCCTTTCAGCTCGTCTACGGCTTCTCTCATTTGCTTCTCGCTCTTGCTTTTCCAAGCATCTCCTCAAATCTTCCATTGAGAATGAAGTATGAATTCTAAACTATGAGAAATGAAAATATGGAAAGATGTGGTGTGAGAGGTAATGAGCTGAGCCTCTGGTTTTATTGAAAATTTTGGCCAGATAGAGATGCCACGTGGCTTGATTTGATATGATGAAAATCTTATCTGAAATTTGAAATTCATCAGAAATTTTAAATTTGAAATTTATCTGAAATTTGAATTTTGAAATTCATCCAAATTTTGAAATTTGAAATTCATCCGAAATTTAAACTCAAAAATCTTATCCGGAAATTTTATCCGATTATGAATAGTCTTGACACGTAGGAATCCGAAAATCTTATCCGAAAATATTATCCAAATTAATTATTAAGGTAAAAAAAATTGTGAAAAAAACAAAAAAATGAATAGTAATTTTCCTTTGCCATGGCAACAGGTGGAAACAAAAAATGTTTTTTTTGTAAGGATAATTACTATTTACGTGAATAGTGACTGCTCTAAACCCCCTCTTGCCATGACAAAGAATAAATGGGTGGAATTACTCTTACACTATCTGTAAGTTATAGCTTACCAGAATGAATGGTCATTACCCTCTCAGAATACAAGCACAAATGCCTCTTTTCGTGCTCTATAGCGTCTGACACAAATGACAATCTAGTGTGAAACTCCTATCCATATAGCAAACCATCAACTTAAAAGTGGCTGCAGAGCAAACTGTCAACTTAAAAGTGGCTGCAGAGCAAACTGTCAACTTAAAAGTAGCTGCATAGCATCGTGCTCTTTGATTTTATAAAGCACAATTATATGGGTTTTGTGTCCTTAGAAATTAAGAGCACAAATAAAAACGGTGCCTGAACCCGAATTGTGTAGTAGTGATTGACGCAGAGTAGAGGTATCCATCATGATTGCGTGACGCTAACAACACAACAAAGACATCAGGATTCAATAAACAAATTTAAAATAAAAAAGAGTTCACGCGTCAACACCATTCTAGTAGTAGTCGACCTCATCAAAGGCAGTCCACCAACCCCCCACCAACCGCACTCACAGCAAATCCACCAACTCTCTCCCTTTAAAAATCCGCTTCCATTTTTCCTCCGCATCCAAATCCAACCCCGCTCTTCGCGACTAGGCTAACGACGGGAATTCCCTTTCTCTCTCTTTTTGTTTGGAAGAAAAAATTCCCCCTCTCTCTTGCGCAGCAGCAAACCATCATTTCCAACCCATGCTTGCTGCCTATCTTAATTGAAGCAAATTAAGGTAATCTTTCATTCATCATCTGCTTTTTATTATTTATTATTTTATTTTTTTTAATGTTGAAATTTTGGGGAATATTTATGGTTTATGATTAGTTATTTACAATTGAAGTTTATGAGTTGAAATTGATTTTGGTGTTCTTGCTTGTATGAATTATTCATTAGGGATTTTGATAATTCATTATGAGTTGAAATTGATTTTGGTGTTCTGATTTTGATTAGATATTTAACTATTTAAGTATGTTTTTATTGGATTTTTTGTTAGTTTATATGTTTACATTTTTCATATATTATTCAATACGTTATACTATATAATGTCGCGCCAACATCGAAATGTTAAGAGATCAAAGACTCTTCGAGAAGTTTTTAAGAGAAATAATGATATAATGATGAATCATCAATTATGTCTAGTTTTTGCCATCACTGAAATTCACTTTTTCCATAGGTTTGTCCGATAAGATAAATTTAGACCCACCATATTGAAATTCCGGCTCCATCCCTGATGGCGACCGAAACGCCTCCTAATTTCTGGGGCGACATGCCAGAGGAGGACTACTACACCTCCCAAGGCGTGCGCAACGCCAAATCATTCTTCCAGACCCCTAACGGCCAGATCTTCACTCAGAGCTTCTTGCCGTTGGATCAAACAGTCAAAGGCACTGTCTTCATGACCCACGGCTACGGATCCGACACCGGCTGGCTCTTCCAGAAAATATGCATCCACTACGCCACTTGGGGCTACGCCGTCTTCGCCGCCGATCTCCTTGGCCACGGGCGATCCGACGGCCTCCGCTGCTACCTTGGCGACATGGAGAAAGTTGCCGCCACGTCACTCTCCTTCTTCCTCCACGTGCGCCGCAACGAATTATACCTCCACCTCCCTGCCTTCCTCTTCGGCGAGTCCATGGGCGGCGCTGCCACCATGCTCATGTACTTCCAGTCCCCGCCCGACACGTGGACGGGCCTGATCTTCTCCGCGCCGCTCTTCGTCATCCCAGAGAACATGAAGCCCAGCAAGGTCCACCTGTTCCTGTACGGCCTCCTATTCGGGATCGCCGACACGTGGGCGGCTATGCCGGACAACAAGATGGTCGGAAAAGCGATCAAGGACCCCGCGAAGCTGAGGATCATAGCCTCGAATCCGAGGAGATACACGGGCCCACCTAGGGTGGGGACCATGAGGGAGATCGCGAGGGTGTGCCAGTACATACAGGACAACTTCTCGCGCGTCACGACTCCGTTTTTGACAGTGCACGGGACGGCGGACGGGGTGACGTGTCCGTCGTCGTCCAAGCTGTTGTACGAAAAGGCATCGAGTGTTGACAAGACCTTGAAGATTTACGATGGGATGTACCATTCCTTGATACAAGGGGAGCCCGATGAGAATGCGGAGATTGTGTTGAGGGATATGAGGGAGTGGATTGATGAGAGGGTTGAGAGGTATGGGCCCAAGTAAAGGTCCAATAAACAATGAAAAAGTTTCAATGTCCATTACACGACATGCCCTCCACGAATTAATGATTAAAGCACCATGTTTCAATTATACTCAACATACAAAATGTGCTAATTCGTTTGTCATCTTTTAATTATTAGGTCACATGTAATGTAAATAAGCATCTAGAGTCAGCTCACATATTTTATCACGTAGCGTGACAATTGATTGGCTATATCTTAGCCTAAAACATGTAATTTTGTAATCCACAAAGAAGATACGAGGAAATTTCAAGATTTATTGATAAAATTGGAATAACAAAACATACGACGGGTAAAGTATGCTTAAATATTCATAGAAACCTTAGAAATAACAAAGTTTTCAAAAACTCTAAAAACGAGAGCCCAAATCTACAGTTTACCGATTTGCCATTGTGCGCGTTGTCGCTCTTGTTCCTCTTGGATTGCTTCCGCCATATGTTATACATCATTTTATTTTAATGGCTTTTTATTACAAAACGCCCTCGACGTTTAAACTATCGATTGCATCATTAAATTTTTTTTTGTATCACTCAGTCTCTAATGTTAATGTAGATGCTCTTAAATAATTCATCTATCAAAAAAACTGTTAAATTCAAGGACATAATCGTCAAATCAATCTATTTTTTTTATAATTTCCTTTGTCAAATACAACTTTGCATCGCATCCGCATCGTACTGATTTTCTCTCCCTAGGATGCTCCACGTTGGCCTTTTTTCTTGGTTGATTAAATCCTGACCGATAACAAACAAAATCTCGTCTATATATCCCTAAGTTTTGACTTTTGGTTGAGCGTGCTTTCCTAATTGAAAACCCATTCTTCCGGGCAAAATTGCTGTAGTATTCAAAAGCATCATCATCAGTTTTGAAAATTTGACCAACATAAGGAGTGATGACAGCTTCTGATGATGACGAAGATGGAGTTGTCTCACTCTTTACATGCTGAGAACTTACTGAGCCCAGATCATCTCCTTCATAATGAATGTAACACTTCCAATCTCCACACGGGCACTGTTGGCGTCGAATCCATATGTTATTTGATTGCTTCATTGCCATTTTTTAGGAAACACAAGAAGTGTTCCAGCTTATGTAGCCTTCAGCCAAACTAACAGCAAAAGAAAAAAAAAACTTTTAATCAAATATTTGTTGCAATTCATACTGTCATATACAAGAAAAAAGAGGCAAAATATGTCCTTACAATGCATTACGCAGTTCAAGTCCGAAAAAAGCAAATAAAAAAATAAAAGAGAAAAGGTGAAATAGTTCCTTAAACTCCAATATAAAGTTGGAAAAAAAAGAGGGAATGATCAAAATATATAGTTTAACTGAAGATAGTGAACGCTAAATCAATGAAGAAAAAAATAAAATTTGTCGTGGACTAACAATGAATAACTACTCCACAAAAGAGACATGTCATGGGCTACAATTTAGGAAGGAAATGAGAAAAATAAAAGAAACCCAGCAACAAGCATGAATTCAAATTGTTTTATACCCCTAAAAATTTGATCTTTCAGAAAGAGGAAAAAAAAGCTCAAAACTATACATAGTTATTAGAAAAACGAAACTTACCAGTAAAAATGGCCCTCAAATGGTTCAAATTATTCTGAGCAAGACAATGTGGTGTTGCAGAGCAGCTACAGCCGGAAGTTCAAAAAGATGAGAGAGAGAGAGAGAGAGAGAGAGAGAGAGGAAACAGAAAAGAAAGAGGGGAGAGAGAAGACTTATATATATATATATTATAATTTTGGATTGATTTGATGATTATATCTCTGAATTTAACATTTTTTTTGACAGAGAGATTATTTAAGAGCACCTATATTAACGTTAGGGACCATGAATAATACGAAAAAACTTTAAGGATGCAATTTTATAGTTTCGCAAACATCAGGGATGTTTTGTGATAAAAAACCTATTTTAATTTTATGAATGGTGGAGAGAGGACTTTGAACCCAAAGAACAGAGTATGATGACTACTGCGACCCGGACAAGAGAAGAAAGTGCACCTACTTCTAGTGAGAATAGGGAGGACAAAGGTCTTTTACCAACTGAAGAAGAAACAAAAGGTAAATGTGGTTCAAGAATTAATGGAGAAGGATACAAGGAGCAAGGATGCAACTCTATATGAGCATTTGGCAGTGGAAATGATAGATTGTGGGCGAAGAAACGCAAACCACAATCAAATGTTTTTCTCCGGATTCGACAACTCTTTTCCCAGATATTTGAGCTTAGGACCTCCTCGAACAAAATGTAGACTTTTCTTGTCCTGGATTAGAGGGTTGGCTGATGTGATGATCTAATTGCCACTGAGGAACAAGGGAGCAGTAACACGTAGTCAGCATGTTCTCACCCGTATTAGAACATTTCATCTATCATCAGAAGCTTCTATTGATATTTAATTAATATGAAAAATCCATCTACTCACTTTTAAGTCAAAAAGCCTAAAAGGGTTCTCCTCAACAAAGTCATCCATCATCTAGAAGTCAAAAATTTCCACATTTGGACGCGTATGGCGTGTGCAAAATTCTTCCCCTGAAACTCACATTTTCCAGGAAATTCATTCCACCACACAACTTAATTGAAATTGGCCAAATTCCCCACACACTATAAATAACAGACTACTCTTCCATCATTTCCATTAACAACTCCCTGCATTTCCAAGTTTCATATCCTACAAAACCCAAGTCCTCAATTTCCTTTTCACTCATATCAGAAAAAGAAAAACTAAGAAACATGGCTGAGAAGGCTTATCCTGCAGCCCCGGCAAACCATGGTTACCAAAGAAGTGACGCAGAGTCTTTGGAAAATGCTGATGAGCTGAAACGCAAGAAGAAAATCAAATTGGCCATATATATTACTATTTTTGTTGTGTTTCAGATCATAGTTATCACCACAATGAGTCTCACTGTCATGAAAGTAAAGACCCCCAAGTTCAGGCTAGGCAACATCAACGTCCAAAGCTTGGAATCAACGCCTTCATTCGACTTGAAATTCACAACCCAAATCAGGATCAAGAACTCAGCCAACTGGGGTTCCTACAAGTTCAATGCTGGAAATGTCACGTTTCAACACCAAGGCCAGACTGTGGGAGTAATTAATATCGCAAAGGGCAAGGTTGGATGGCTTTCGACCATAAAAAAAAATGCGAATGTGAGTTTGGATTCAAGTGCAATAACTGGTTCAAATCTTGGAAACGAATTGAGCAGCGGGGTGTTGACGCTCAACAGTGTAGGAAGATTGAATGGAAAAGTTGCAATTATGTTCATCATGAAGAAGAAGAAGGCCACCAACATGAACTGCACCATAGCTTTTGATGTAGCAGCTAAGACCCTCAAATCTTTACACTGCAAGTGAAGATAGACTAGTTATTTTGTAGACTGTACCTTTGCGATAGGCCACATCTCTATAATGATGTGGATTTTGGATTGATGAATACTTGTTCTTGGATTTTTTTCTCCTCATTGATGTTATTTGTTTCCATAGCTATGAGTGACACTTGTATTTATTGTAGAATTATAATGCTACTTTTACTTTTTTTAATCGCTAAGTGTTTTTCTTTTCACCGGGATTGTGCTTTCTTTTGATTTTGACAAATTAATCGGTTTGCAACTACCTTTATGTTCATCAAATGGTTTAAATCATGCATCTTGTTTATCGAATGAGGCCAATATTTGCAGAAATGGGTTAGGATCAATATCTTCAACTGGAGGAGCAGGATTAGGGGTCTACGTTTTCCTTTGTTCTCAAACCCCATATATTTTATTGAAGAGAAATGAGCATATGCGAGATACAGAACAAACAAAAAAACATAAATCAAACGAACAAAACATGTGTATGGTGAAGATTGGGCTAGGAATTAGTCACCTGAGGCATCTTTTGTGAAACCTCCATTTGGCTTGAAATGAAAATTAAAGCTCAACTTAGAAGCTTATACAGAAAGCATCTCTCTTTCATCAATGTTCAATAATATGTAAAAGAAAGTTAAAAGAAAAAAGGTGGCCTCTGATTAAAGTAAATAAAGAAATAACAGTATATTTCTACCACAAATTAATAGAATCATGAACTAGTGTTGAATTGCCTTTGTTGACAAATCAAATGAACATTGTGGGAGCAAATTTCCTCACGAGAATATTCGATTGGAAAGATTCCATTTTCTTTTTCGCCGCCTCTTTCTCCCTGCAAAATAGAACCAATAAGAGGACCACACCCGGGGGGTGTTGGCCAAAGGCCCTCCGATGCCTATATTAGTTTAAGAGTTTGTAAGAAAAACACTAGCTAATTAGGGCACGGAGATGTGTTTATGATGTAAACTGGGCGGCCAGAGCCTTATGTAAAAGAGAGAGAGAGAAAAGGTGGCTAGGGTTTGAGAGGAATTTTCTGCAGAGTTTCAGTAGAGATTTTAGACGTACCTCAACCCTTGTGTGTGGCTATCTTTTTATAGTGGTCTTGGAGGCTAGGGTTTCAAAAGAATAATTCCGTAGATGGAAGGGAATTATTCGTCCCCTATTTGGAATTGATTTGATTAATTAAGGATTTGATTTATTAGGGTAAATCAAATCCCTAATTGTGGTAGGTATCAAATCAATTCCTAATTTGATTAGGTAACTCCTCATTTAATTGGGAATTGTGGTAGGAATCAAATCAATTCTCTATTTAATTAGGTAACCTTCAATTTAATTGGGTAACTCCCAATTAAATTGAGTAACTCCCAATTAGGTTGAGTAATTCCCAATTAGGTCAAATAATTCCTAAATGGAAGGAATCATTTGACCTAGGGTTTTGATTTAATTCGGTTCCCACAAATGCCCCCTAGCTTCTGCATGGCGCGTGGTGGCATGTAGGAGATGTGAATCAACTATTGGGCTGTCCAATTGTAATTGGGCTTCCTCTGTGACTTGGGCTCCTTCTGTGACTTGGCATGTAGGAGATGTGAATCAACTATTGGGCTGTCTAGCTGTAATTGGGCTTTCTTCTGTGACTTGGGCTCCTTTTGTAGATTGGGTTCCCAAATGGAGTGAGCTTTTTACTGTTCTTGGAGTTTGGTTCCCAATAGAAATGGGCTTGTGATTCCTTCTTGACCTAGGATACCCAACCTGTGTAAATGCAGGGCTTCTCTTCACTCTTCTTCACATCGTAAACTTAACTTCTCTACTTTCTAGCTTGAGAGAGATCTTGGAGAATTTGTACTACTTGTTGAAGAGAGAAGTCGTCGTGCATCCCAAGGTAAGTCGAGCATGTATATTTCTTTTTCTTTGCATTTTCTTCTTTTTTGCAACGAAGGCCACTTGGGGAAGTTCAGCTAGTTGTAATCATGACATGCGACGGTTGGCGGTGTCGATAGTGTGGTGGAGTAGGTGCGCAGATGGACCACCGCGCCTATCACTGTAGGTATGGGTTGGAGCATGCCGGGCCTCGGCGTTGCAATCCTCATCAGAGATGGGGAGAAAGTTGGTGGTTTGCCCCCGCCTGTGGATGTTGAGATATGGAAGCATAATGGTCCGACTTGGATGATCTGGCCGGACAGGAGGAGTGTTCTGCTAGACTCCCTTAAAAAAGGAAGGTGATGTCAAGTCTTCAAGAAATGAAGTTGCGACTTTGCTGGTGAAAGATGAGTCCCTGTTGGGGAAAAAACCAAGGATCCCTTCTGCTGAGAAGACTCAACTAAGAGTTATTCCATCATCATCGCCAGGGTTAAACATCTCGTTGGTGCAGATAGCAAGAAGGTTGGTGGTATGGGCGGTGTTCGGTGTTCTACCCGAGCCTCAATGCGACAAGCTTGAAAACTATGATCCGCTTCGTGGAACTCGTGCCCAATCTCATTCTCTTGAAGCCAAAGAGATGCAAATATTCCTCTTCGAAGTTCGAGTCGTCTGCATCACCAAAGGATGAAGATCGAGCGGGAAGTGCTCATGATCCAGCTGTTGAGTCGTGAGCAATCAAGCGTGAAGTTGATTCAGCATCATTGACTCATTTGGAGGTGAGGTTGGCGGAGGCTAAGAAGACAAGAATGTTATCTGCCAGGGCGAAGGGATCTTTAGCGTTGGCGTTGATCCTAAGGTGAACAAGTCCACCGCAGGGGATGCATGTGTGTTTGACCTGCTCAAGATGAACTTTCTATCAAACCTGTCCTCCTGTGCTGAGTTGGTCGATCACATCCATCAGGCCCACGATCTTGGCACCTTCTCGAATCTTTCCTTAGAAAAACAAAAGGAAGCAACATTTCATCAGCTTCAAAAAGGTGTAGTTTTTGCTGCTGAAACTATCCAAAACTTGTCTGCTGTTGGACTGCTCAATTGAAAATGATCCCTTCAATGCCATCAGAGATGGAGACATCAAGATGCTCTGTTTTGACTTGCTTCATATGCAAAGTGAGCCGGTTAATATTGTGAACATGAAAGGAGCTAAAGAGCAAAGGCGGTCGAAAAGGCGGTAGCGGAACAGGATGAAGCAGAGGAGGATGCAGCAGATGAGGTAGTGGCGACATCGCAGATCAAGCAAGTGGAGCTATTGAGAACGTGGTGATCAGCAGACGCCGAAGAGGTGTAGATCATGGATCTCTTGCTGGTGTCTCGGAGTAAATGAAGACTTTTTTATTTCTTTTCAGCTTTTGTAGTTTGCTTTCTTGTGTAGAATAATTGGTCCTGCTTGACCATCTTTTTGTTGAATTCGGTCGGTTGGTCACTTTGCTATGAAAATTTCAGTTGTTTTTTCTAACTTCAATTCCCAAAGTGTCTTGTGAACTCGCTTGAGTGTTTCTGGTTGTGGCATGTCCGGCCTAAGTCCAGTGATGTGTTGATGAGTGTGACTGCTTGGCCTACATCCGAGATGTGTCGATAAGAGTGGCCCGCTTGTCCTACGTCCGGAGACATGTCGATGCGAGAGTGGCTGTTTGGCATACATCCAAAGATGTGTCAATAAGAGAGGCCTGCTTTGGCCTACGCTCGGAGACATGTCGATGAGAGTGGCCTGCTTGGCCTACGCCCGAGATGCGTCGATGAGAGTGGCCCGCTTGGCCTACGTCCAAGACGCGTCGATAAGAGTGACCTTTGGCCTACGCCCGAGACGTGTTGATGTGTGTGGGTCGTTTGGCCTACGCCATATATGTGTCAATGATAGTGGCCCGTGCTTGGCCTACGCCCGAGACGTGTCGATGAGTGTGGCCCGTTTGGCCTACGTCTAGAGACGTGTTGATGAGAGTGGCCCGTTTAGCCTACATCCGAAGACGTGTCGATGAGTGTGGCCCGTTTGGCCTACGTCCCGAGACGTGTCGATGAGTGTGACTCGCTTAGCCTGCGCTTTAGAGACGTGTCGTGAGAGTGGCCTGTTTGGCCTACGTCCGGAGACGTGTCGATGTCATTTGTGAACATACCATTAGAAAGAAAAGTTTGAACTTGTATTGATGTCTGTATGACTACATTACTTTATTGAACAAAAGAGATGAGTTGCAGGGGTAGCATCAAAAGTAACTTGTTTTCAATGAAGGTGAGGGAGGCCTGGTTGCCTGCTTGGAGCCGAGCTGATAAGCGAGGAGCTTCATGGATAGTACCTCCAGAGGTGATGGGCATTCCGTTGTCTTGGAACTTCCTTACCTTAAAAGATGATGCTGGGATCGTCTTCCATGACAGGGTAGCAAGTGACGCTTGGGAGACCTGCGCTTGTCGCTTGCATGATCTTTCTCTTCGCTCCTCGGTGGTCAGCTCGGGCTCTTAGAGTGGGCTATGATCGTGCTGATCCGTATGAATTTTTTCGTGGAGTTTTGTTGGCAGCTGCGTCACGATCTTTGATTTGCTGGATAACCCTCTTGCGATGAATTCCGCAATGGCCATCTCGACCGTTCTTCGAGGTGCTTTTTCCAGGCGAAGCATTCATTTGTGTAATGACCGTGTCCTTCATGGAATTCGCAGATATCGGTATCCTTCTTGGCTGGATTTCCCTTCAAAAGCAACGGTTTCTTCAAACAAAGCATGTTCTTTACTTGGGCCAGGATCCGGTGTATCGAGATAGTGAACTTGGTATAGCTCTCGGCCTGGAGCACCTCTCTAAGGTTGTAATCCACGCTTGCCTCCATCCTCGTCGCTTATCCCGCCGCCTTTGGCTTGCTCGCTTAACCGCTGATCGGCTTGCTTGACCTTCTTTGCGGCTATCCGATCATCGCCCAAAGTGCGTAGCGCTTTGCTATTGTGAAAACTTCTACTAGTGTTTGGCAAAGAGAGATGGTTAGCTCGCTATACAGCTCAAACTCAGTTGGCAAGCCCTTATTGAAGGCTGATGATGCGATTCGATCATCACATCCAATGATGTTTGCCCTTTCTACTTTGAACATCTTGATGTAATCTCGGAGGGATTCATCATACTTCTGTTTGTGCTTAATAAATCACGGTCATGAACTAATTGAAGGGACTTCCTTCGACCGGCGCCTACCGTTTCGTCAAGCATTTCGCCTTCCTAAAAACAAAAGAAGAGCTGCAAAGGTCGAATCCTTTCGCCTCGCGACCACGATTGAAGGCCGAGGTCAAGGCCGTAAAGACACGGCTTAAAAGGGCGTGGTTGAATCACCACGTGGCCTCGGGCCCTACGCTTCATTTAATGAAGTAATGCCTCTGACTTCGCAGCAAACCCACTAGTCACAAGAAGCATTAAATGCACAAGGGAAGTGACTAAAGTCAGGATTTGGTGATGGAAATCGGGTGGTTAGGCTCGACATTCTCATAAGTAATCTTACGACTTAAGGTCGAATCACCAACCACCTCATCTCGACGAGATTTATGGGGTCACACCACCATGCTTCTCAACCCCAAATCGCCATGCTTCACGATCTCAAATGCCGATTTGACTACCCATTTGTCCCGGTCACTCCACCAGGTCTTGTCAGCCTTGAATGAGGACTCTTATAAATACTAAGCTCATGACTACATTCAAAGGGTTCAAACACCAAACGCCTCACGGAGAAAATTATATTTTCCTGTAATGCACTTTCAATACTTTTATTTGTTGTCTTAGGAGTAGTGGTAGGTTGTAAGGAAAATCCATTTATCAATATATCATACGACTCTTGATTTTCAAGGCGCCGGAGCACCATCGTGAGATTCGCCACCAAACCACAACTTCTTGCGCAGTTGAACAAGTGGTCAGGGTTCTTCTTGATTGTCCGGTAAGAAGTGTTTTCTTCGATGAAGACGTAAGCTAGCTCTTTGAAGTCGTTGAACGACCTGGATGGTAGGTTGTAGAACTAGTCTTTGGCTGCTTCTAGCAAGGTCATCGCAAACACCTTGTACATCAGCGCGTCGTTGGCCTTGTAGAAGAACATAGCACTTTTGAACTGTTTTGGATGGCTCTCGGGGTTAGAATCCCCTTTGAAATGCATGAATGAAGGCATTGAGAATCTTTTGGGGAAGCAGCCTGTTTGATTTCGGCAGTGAAAGGCATAGAGTTTGGTTGGTCTACCTCCTTGCGTAGAGCATCTTCAAAATTTCCGCCAATCTTTAAGTTACGAAGTCGGTCATTTACGAGCTTCTCGACTTCCTCTGCAAGACATAGTCGGGTGATCACGTTGGCGACCCTTGTGATTCAAAGGCGGGGATGGTTGACTTCCTCATCGACTTGAAGAGGTTGACCTCCTTGGTTACCCTGCCCGTGAGGCAGATTGGAGGATTGAGCTTGCGAAGAGTCCTCCACAAGTTGTCGTTGCGAGTTGGTTCTCAAGTAGGTTGGTGAGCGTCGATCGTTGCATTCTTCACGCAATCGTTCATGGACTCATGCCCCCTGTGAGCCCAATCTTGAATGAATCGTCGATCGACTCGAGTATGGCTTGCGATGTTTGCGTCTTGTCACCGATCTCGTTCTCTCCCCGCTTTTTCTCGATCGACTAGTCCGGATCCCTCAAAATGCTCGCCAATATGCTCGCGGATCCTTCTCTCCTCGTTATGGGCTCCAAAGTCGAGCCTTGATTCAAGTTGATCCGCCTAAATAGTTGGCCAATTAGGTTGTTTTGGTCATCGACCTTCTGCGAGGGGTTGTGAAGTAAATCCGGCATCCGAGTGGTACGGCTGTTGATGTGTTCGACGACAGATACCGCGGTAGAGCACTTCAAGGATGATGCGGTAGAGCAGCTCCAAAAATGATGCGATTGAGTAGCTTCGATAGAATGACACGGCAGAGCACCTTCAAGATCCGATGAGTGCGGCCGCAAGGCCGTGGAGGTCACGGGGCCATGTGGTGGTTGTTCTACAATGCTAGTAGCTGTCGGAATGGTGGTTCTACAATTTCAGCACTGTCTGCGATGGCTGTTCGCAATTCCAGCAATTGTCTTCTGGCTGTTTTGCAACTCCGCAGCTAGAGGTGGCTGCACAGCGCTAGGAGGCGGCTGCAAGGTGCTGGCAGCCATGGTTCCTTGCGGTTGCAACGAGGTTTCCACTACAAAACCATGAGATGGGCCCATTGTGATGGTGTTGCTCTTCGTACATCTTGTATCAACCATGATTGTTTGAACAAAGTGTGGAAAATGGATTTGGAGCAAGCTTTGAATATAATTTCGCGCTCTCAATGAAAGCACCAATTTGTGGGAGCAAATTTCCCCATGAGAATATTCGATTGGAAAGATTCCCCTTTCTTCTTCGCAGCCTCTTTCTCCCTGCAAAATAGAACCAATAAGAGGACCACACCTAGGGGTGTTGCCCAAAGTCCCCCGATGCCTAAATTAGTTCAAGAGTTTGTAAGAAAAACACTAGCTAATTAGGGTACGAAGATGTGTTTGTGGTGTAAACCGGGGGACCTGAGCCTTATGTAAAAGAGCGAGAGAGACGAGGTGGTTAGGGTTTGAGAGGAATTTTCTGCAGAGTTTCAATAGAGATTTTAGACGTACCTCAACCCTTGTGTGTGACTATCTTTTTATAGTGGTCTTGGAGGCTATGGTTTCAGAGGAATAATTCCGTGGATGGAAGAGAATTATTCATCCCCTATTTGGAATTGATTTGATTAATTAGGGATTTGATTTATTAGGGTAAATCAAATTCCTAATTGTGGTAGGTATCAAATCAATTCCTAATTTGACTAGGTAATTTCTCATTTAATTGGGAATTGTGTTATGAATCAAATTAATTCTCTATTTAATTAGGTAACTCCCAATTAGGTTGAGTAATTCCCAATTAGGTCAAATAATCCCCAAATAAAAGGAATCATTTGACCTAGGGTTTTGATTTAATTTGGTTCCCACAAACATCAGTTCAACTTTTCCAATCAGCTTGGCTTGGCTGCTCAGTGTCAAGACCCCAGTGCTCCACTCAGTGCCAAGATTGGAATTGCTTGGCAATGCGCATTGGAATTCAAATTCACTGTGACATCGATTTCTTTGGTGGAAAGCATTCACGCCTTGGTACTGAAACGTGGCAATGCTTGCATCGAACTTATAGGGACCCCAATTTGTGTTCTTGACGTGGATTTGGGTCGTGAGGCTTGTGTCAAATGATGGTGTTGCTAGCACAGAGTTAAGACTTTGGACATTGATATTTCCTAACCTGACCTTGGTGGTCTTAACTTTCATTCAGTGAGTCCAAATATGGTCATGACAATGATATGAAAGCCCCAATGTAAATTGTCAATTCGATTCTCTTCTTGCATTTCTGCTAATCAGCAGATTGCAAAGATTCTGCATCACTTCTTTTCCATGTTTCCTTTTCTTTTCTGATGCAAAAAGTGAACAGAAGTTCTCTGTTTTTGTTGTTGGTTTGTTTTCTGGGATGAAACTTAGGAAATGCAGGTATTTGCTTGTGTTATACATACAGTGTTTGTACTTAACGAGCGAAGTGTAGAGTTCACGAAGAAAAGGATAAAATAAAATTAAGAAATGTGTTACATCGTCTCTGTACTTTTGTAAGCTTCAGAGAGATCCAGTTGTTTGTGTTCTAGGCAAAACCTTTATGCCGTCATAGATTCCTATTATTCTATACTTTTGTTTCTATCAGTTTAATATCTGGAAATAGATTTACAGTGCAAATACTTTCTATATTTCTGTTATTCTAAACTTGAATTATCACTGTTACATTGCAACAGACGCATTCCATTTTATATATTGAGAAATTATTAACTTATTAATAATTAAATTAAGTTCCTTAAATCCTTGGCTTTATTGGATTCGATAAGGCCTCTGCAACTTTCAAGCTTTCCAGCCCAGATTATTCCCTTTTGTAAGACTTTGATAATTCTTGTCTTAATCATGGGACTGCAGAATTAAAAAAACAGAATTTTTAAAGACATTTTAAACCTGCCAATACATTTTGACCAAACAAGCGATAATATTTTATTAGATCAATGAAAACGTACATAGAGAGCCATCAATATTAGCAAATACAACAAACATAGGTAAAGCTTCCCTAGTGCCAATACTATTCACAAGGTGATTAGCAAACTGTGTATAATAGATCCCACGTCACGTTCTCACCTGTCACTGGCAGTAGGAGATTTGGTCAATTGCAGGCAGAGAGATTCGAAGCTTCTATTGATATTTATAATATTTCCATCATCTCATGACTCGTGAAAAGCCTAAACGGTCCTCAGCTGCACCCAAGTCATTGTTCATCTATCTAGAAGCCAATAATTCCCACCTTCGGCTTTGTACGCGTTTTGTGTCTCAAATAAAATAAAGATCCTTCCCTTGAAATTTACATTTTCCTGGAACTTCATTCTATTCTATCACTTAACTTGACGAAAATAGGCCAATCTCCAAACACTATATATAACAAACCACTCTTCCTTCATTTCCACAAACACCTCCCTCAGCTTTCAAGTTTCATCCTAGGAAACAATACCCCACAAAGCAAAAGCAGAGAAACTTTCTTTCCAATTTCATATCAGAAAACAAAAAACAAGTTCACATGGCAGAGAAAACCAACCCGGCCTATCCATTGGCACCGTCAAATGGTTACACAAGAAGTGATGGAGAGTCTCAGCTGTCCGCTGATGAGCTGAAACGCAAGAAGAAAATCAAATTGGCCATCTATATTACTATTTTCGTTGTGTTTCAGATCATAGTTATCACCACCATGAGTCTCACTGTGATGAAAGTTAAGAACCCCAGGTTCAGGCTAGGCAACATCAACGTCCAAAGCTTTGAATCTGTCCCGGCAACACCTTCATTCGACACAAAATTCACAACCCAAATCAAGATCAAGAACTCAGCCAACTGGGGTTCCTACAAGTTCAATGCTGCCAATGTCACGTTTCAATACCAAGGCGTGACTGTGGGAGTAATTAATATCGCAAAGGGCAAGGTTGGATGGCTTTCGACCATAAAAAGAAATGCGGAGGTGAGTTTGAATTCAAGTGGAATAACTAGTTCAAATCTTGGAAGCGAATTGAGCAGTGGGGTGTTGACCCTCAACAGCGTAGGAAGATTGAATGGAAAGGTTGCAATTATGTTCATAATGAAGAAGAAGAAGGCTACCAACATGAACTGCACCATAGCTTTTGATGTGGCAGCCAAGACCCTCAAATCTTTAGAATGCAAGTGAAAACACAGAAGCTATCTGTAAATTTTGCGATGCAGCTTGGCCATCTCTCTGTTATATGATGTGGATTTGCGACTGATCAAGTCTACTTCTTGGATTGTGTTTTTTTTTCCCTTCTTTTTTTTTTTTTTTGTTTGGGTATGAGTGAGTGAGTGTAATTTTATGAATAAATCGTTGCTATTATTTTCACTGGGACTCTGGCTTTTCTATTTCTACGACTATAATTCTTATCTCTTCATTCAAAAAGTTGCCCAACTTGAATACAGTTTAAATGTAGCCCAAGTGGAAATAGAACAGTGTTGCATTAATTGAAGTCATTAATCATTAAACTTGATGCTTATCAAAAGCTTGAGTCTTGTCTAAAATTTTCATGCTGTCATTATTGCAGAAATAGTTTTCTCACTGTAATCCGTGAGTCCTGAGTCACTGATTTGCCGTGACTAGTACAATAATTGGATAATGGCTATTTGAAGTCACATGTGTGCACTCAGTGTGAAAATATATCAGTGGATATTGACCCTTTTTCAAGTCCAACTAATATTAATATTGGGGTTAAAGTTTTCCTTCTTTATTTTTTTTTTCCGAAAATAGCTGAAACATGAGAATATGAACATAACTTGCAAAGAACGTATCACGTATAGTGTTTGTGAAAATTATTTTGTTTCAATAAACCATATTTGTTCACTAAACTTAACTGCTTACCAGTTGATGCGGTAGTGTAGATTTCAGTTTTTTATTTGTTAGAAATAAATAATGCTAATCGTGAAATCAAATTTGTGTTCTTCAGACTCTGATTTGGGTTCTGAAGCTTGCATCAATCGAAGGGACATAGTTGAGGGTTTGGACATTGATGTTGCCCAACATGATTTTGCTCTTTCACTCACTAAAATGAATTGAGCAAGTGTATTAGGTGGTTGTCTGTAGGAATGTTGGCTTCTGCTTCTGCTTAGCCGAGTTGGCTTGAGCAGATATGATCCCCACTCTGCACCTGAGTTTGAAACTTTCCCTCTCTATTTAAATAAAATTGAAGTAAAATATTCTTTGTATAAATAAAAAGAATGGTCAAAATGTGAATGTGTGATCTTCAATTAAAATATGAAAATTGCAGATAGTTTAATATTGTGGCTTGTGATGGAATATAGCTAGCTTTTTATATTTCTACTATTCTATACTTTGTATCAGGTGCTAATGGAGGAGTTGTATACTTTGCTAACCACACACATTCGATCTTTATTTAATCATCTATATATATAAAGTAAAAGACAGACAGAGAATGGTAAAACATTCAAAATATCAGAAAATGTCATTGATTAATGTAAAGACATTAAGAATTGAAATTATTGATTAAATGAATAATATTGGTAAATTCACATTTTTTCATATTAAAAAAATTTAAAAATAAAAAAAAATTCTGATAATGGATTCTATTTTTATGAAACACAATTACTCATTATATTTTTTAATTTTTTTAAATTTTTTTAAATAAGCCTTTGCAATCGCGAAACGCGTGAAGAGAGGCTAGTATAATATTAAACAAAATATTACCTTCAAAATTACATAAGTTCCTAAAATCCGTGGCTTCGTTGGATTGATCAAGGCCTCTACAGAATAAATCATATTTAAAAATAAAATAAAATAAAAAACCAAAAGTTGCCAGTTCCCCCATCACGTTCTTACCTGCCATTGGCAGATTTGGTCCATTGAATGCAACGGATAGAATTGAAGTTTTCTCTGATAATTAATAATTTAATATGTTCAACTCAAATATCAAAAGGCTTAAAGGTCCTCACCAAAGTCATCCCTCCTCTAGAAAGTCAATAATCGCCACCTCCGCCTTTGGACGCGTTTGTTGTCGTCTGCAACAAAATTCTTCCCCTGAAACTCACAGCTTCCTGGAAACTCATCAATCCGAAGGCGTTATATATAACACACAACTCTTCCTTCATTTCCACAAACAACTCCTTCAACTTCCAAGCTTTCATCCTACAAAACCAAACCCTCCAAACAGAGGCAGAGATTTTCTTTCTACTTTCATATCAGAAAACCAAAGGAAATTAACATGCCAGAGCAAAACTACCCCACCTATCCTTTAGGACCAGCAAATGGTCACACAAGAAGCGATGGAGAGTCTCAGCTGTCCGCTGATGAGCTGAAACGCAAGAAGAAAATCAAAATGGCTATCTATATTAGTATTTTCGTTGTGTTTCAGATCATAGTTATCACTACAATGAGTCTCACTGTGATGAAAGTTAAGACCCCCAAGTTCAGGCTAGGCAACATCAACGTCCAAAGCTTGGAATCAACGCCTTCATTCGACTTGAAATTCACAACCCAAATCAGGATCAAGAACTCAGCCAACTGGGGTTCCTACAAGTTCAAAGCTGGAAATGTCACGTTTCAACACCAAGGCCAGACTGTGGGAGTAATTGATATCGCAAAGGGCAAGGTTGGATGGCTTTCGACCATAAAAAGAAATGCGAACGTGAGTTTGAATTCAACTGCAATAACCGAATCGAGCAGCGGGGTGGTGACGCTCAATAGCGTTGGTAGATTGGACGGAAAAGTTGCAATTATGTTCATAATGAAGAAGAAGAAGGCTACCAACATGAACTGCACCATAGCTTTTGATGTGACAGCCAAGACCCTCCAATCTTTACACTGCAAGTGAAGACACACAAGCTACTTCGGCATCAGAGTGATCAAGACTATAGTTCTTGGATTTTTTTTAAAATTCGTTGATATTTAGTTTTTTCCCCGAGTGACTTGCATTTGTTGTACAACTACAGGGCTACTCTGTTCTCTTTTAATTACTAGATAGACTGCTTGTTATTCGTTTAAACTGTGCTTATGTTTTATTTTTGCCAAATTTATTAGTACCGTCAATACATTGAAAAATGAAAAAAAATCGGAACCGAAATTCGGGAAAACAATTTGGTTTTAATTATAGAAAATCATCTCTATATCTAAACAAACATTTTGCAAAACAATTTAATTACAAGATTACAAGTCAAAAGAGAAATCTTATAAGTGCTTGTATGTATTTTAAAGTAATTAGTTCGTTAGTGCCTTCTAATCCATGATTTGATCTTATAACCATTTATTTTAAAAGAAAAAAACAAACTTATAATTTGTGTTCTCGCCAAAAATCTATTACCCTATATATATATATTTTTTCCATCTTGATTTTGGAAAGAAAATGTGACTTACAAGTAGTGATTACATGATATGGTGCAATTCATCTCTGCAGATTTCTTCTTCTTCATCACAAACATTGAATTCCACTTTCCCACTAAGCTTGGCTTGGCTGCTCAGAGTCAAAACCCCTGTGCTTGCCAAAAATACTGGAATTGCTTTCGGTTTAAAATCACAGTGGCTCCAACGCCACCGGTCCTTGCCCTTAGGAATGGCAACCTGCCCTGCCCTAGAGTCACACCCTGGTACTGAAATGAGAGGCTGCTACTATCATACTTGTAGGGACCAAAATTGGTGTTCTGGACTCGAATTTGGGTTGTGAAGCTCATGTCAAAGGAAGCTGAGTCTGATTTATGGGGTATATTAGATGATGAGAAAATGATTAAAGGAAATTTGGCATAAAAATGCGTCCCAATCAGGTTTGAAATTTAGCTTACTTCTAGATGATCGCCTGACTTTGAGGACTTTTTCTGGTTTTTTTCATTCGTACAAGGTGACATCATCGTACAATATTTGTAGAACCTTCGACTATGTTTTGAAACAGGCAATATATATATATATATTTTTTATTTTTTGAGAAAACCTTCAACGTAAACGTACAATCCATCATCAGCTACACAAGGCCGTTCTCTATAAAGAAAAAAGAAAAGTCATTGCAAGAGAAAACGCGCCCAAGAATCCGTACGAGTCTTTTGTCAAAGTACTTCAATCTACAAAACAGAAAAACTTCAGAAAGTTTGTATGCACCATAAGCACAGCAAAAAGCACTTATGATCTACCCTGTGGAGGCACCAAATATTACCTGACTTTTTTGTTGTTGGAACTTGTATGAATCTAGACTCGATTCGATTCTCGTTTATTTATAACGAACAAACTATATCATATCTTAAGCTATATCCACTGAAAACTAAAAGTTAGAAAATTAGTTAGTTCCTCTAGACCGAGGTAAAATATGAATGAACAGAGTACAAAGTCATAAAGACTCACACCAAACTAACGATTGGTGCATATTTAGTAACAGACTCATCTTGTTGACATTTATCAAACACCCATGCCGTATTGCTCCCGATATTGAAATATAAAACCATAAAGTCTTGTCCAAGGTTTAATTCTTACCTACAGTGAAGGCAATATGTGAATAGGGTTTAGGAACTACAACCAATTGGCAGGACGTTTGGGCACGATATTAAGGTTGATAAGCTCTTACGGTGCGGATCCGAGTCTCTACATTTAGAAATGGTGCATTTATCAGTATTTCATAAAATCTGGACCATTCGACTAATCAAATGCTTGTGAATAGCCACATCGGCTACAGTAAGTTTGTTTCCTTTTTAAAAAATTAACACTGTTAGTCCCTTTGACAGAAAAAACAAACAACAATCCCTTTGACAATAAATTCTCTAATTTCACCTACCGCTCTCTTGATTCTTCCTCTGTATTTGTAATCTGATCTTTTTTTTGGGTCTTTTGGCTTCTTCTTCTACTTTAATTTGGAGCTTCAGCTTACAAGATGAGCCAATCAAGACATAGTAGACTCAAATTGGTTCAGGTTTTTCAGAAAACTATGTCAAGGAATTTCCTATGCTAGGAAGCAATACTACCAACTGTTCTGAAGAACAAGTAGGCTCTCCTAGTCCATCCCCTCTTCCCAAGTTCAGGTGTCGTACTTCCAAGCCCATTCATCAATCAGAATAGCAATCAATTGGGTATTTTTCTTATCAATTTCAGATGATAATTACAGCTTGTAATAACAATCAATTGAAATAGTGTATTTGGAATTTAAAATCTATTGATTGAAGCAGAGTTCCAATAGTTATCGATTGAAGAAGCCAAAAGAAAAAAAGAAATATCATATTACAAAGACACCAGAGGAAGAACCAAGAGAGCGTCAGGCGGATAAATGCACTATTTCTAAATGCAGAGGCTTAGAATCCATATGGTACATACCATTTTAGGTATATATTCCTAGTGTGTGTGCACTAATTCTAATTCTACGTGCTTTTAAAGTCATGAATAAAATGCCCTAGACGAAACAGAATATTACCCAAAACCAAAACACAAGCCTTCCTTCTAATTGTTTCCGCAAGAAGCTCAGCAGAACTACCTGCATCTTGGAATACTCAATAATGTAAAAGATAGTTATAACTTATATTGAATATACAAATTAAGAAACGAACTGAGGCCTCACCTCACCAATTACCAATTAATCAGCCCTTAATTCTCTTATATAATTGAAATGAAAACATTGGACATGTTGAAAGTATACATACGAAAATCAAAGCTTATGTATAGTAAATATAGGGATGGTTGCGGTTCAGTTACCGCAATTTTTTGGCCAAATTGCAAATCGACCGACTATTTGCAGTTTGGTATTTTTTGAAACCACCGCGTTTTGCGGTAAATCGTATTGCGGTAAAACCGCAATTTCGGTTGGTTACTGTGAATTAACGGTTTAAACCGATTGTGATATTTTGCGCCTAAATTATACAATTTTAAGTCTTTTAAGTTGGGTCTTTTTGTGTCATAAAAATCCAATCTTCCATACTTTTGAAGCCTAGTTTTGAAGTTTTTTTGAAGCTTTTTGAGTCCAATCTTCCACAGAGTCAGTTAACGTTTTAGGAAATAACTAAAAGGAAAACCATACAGTCACATTGTTAGATTCATCTCCAGTTACCCTGCATGCCATGCTCATAGCCTATTTAAAGGTCTCTGAAGGTTCCAATAATATTGGAATAAAATAAATAGACCAACACATATAACAGACCAACACATTCTCAAATTGGAATAAAATAAATTGAACATAAAACACACCAACTTAGCCAAATTAATTATTAGCAAACAAATTTTAAAGGGTAAATAACGTAATAATTATGTATTTATCAATTAGATTAGGTATGATCATAGCCGTTAGATCTAACGGCTATCAATGAATTGAAAATACATATTTTTATTATTAATTAAAAAAATGTTTGCGGTTTGCAGTAACTGCAAACTTGAAATTTTCCAAACCGCCACCGCAACCGCAATTGCGGTGCGGTTCCTCAAACCGCAAATTGTGGTCGGTTTTCCCGCTTGTTTAGTTCAAATGTGGTAATATATCGGTTGGTTTATGTGATTTTTCATTTTTTCGATCTAAAATGCCACCCCTAAATAAACATTTCGCCTTATGTATTTCAATAATGTAGAAGAAAGTATATATAAAGCACACATTGTATAGCTTTACAACAAACACAAGCGTACATAACTCAAAGACAAAAAATTAATTCAAGAACATGTCTTGATCACTCCCAAATCAATTGTATACCTTTGTTGGTGAGGCTTCTTCATTTGCATTGTAAAACTTGAACAGTTTTTGTGGAAAAATTATATGCAATTAATGGTGCAGAAAAGGTTCTGTTTTTTCTGTTTATTCGCTCTGTAAAGTCTAAAATGGATTGAGATAGAATGCTGGCTAAACTTCCGGGAAATGCTTTAACGTATACTTTCAGTCTTTGACTTATAAGAGTTAGTCTTGTATTCTAGAATCAATATGTAGATGGTTCAACAAGCCACTGTGACCTGCCTTACAAAGAAAAGTATTAGCCTTTTTATAAAAGGCAAAAAGAAAAAAAAAAAAAGAAGCCAAAAGATCCTTCCATTTGGACCCAACCATATCTCTTTTCTATCCACAAAATTGGAGTTCCCCTTTTGCCCCCTAACAAAATTAAAAGCAAAAAAATAAAAAAAATAAAAAAATAAAAAAAGAAGTGTCTCAAAATCAAAGACTTGTTCTCAGAGCTCTCACTTGAGACTACCAGATTTAAAGTCAGCACCACCGGCGGCTATTGCCCCAACCAAAAAAAAAGTCACTTATTTATTTTTATTGAAATAAAAACAATTAGCCCCACAAGGAGAACTAATTAGTAGCAGAGGTGAAGGTTTCAACTGAAATCTTGTAACACTGTATATGTTTTTGTTGTTTAAATTCAAATTTTAAAAATGGGTTTTTCTTTAGATTTTATGTAGTGAGTTTGCCTTAATTGTGTTTAGCTAAGTTACGCAGTTTTAAATTTGCCCCATGTAAAATTCTGAGTTCGCCACTGGTTAACACCTATCAGCGGGGATACCTACGATAGGGTCAAGGAGGGGGCTCTAATTTATTTATCAATTTTAATTTAAGGGTAAGATGGTAATTTCAAAAGTTGCTGTATGAGGAGATATTTATTGAGGCCCCCGCAGTAAAAGTATGCTAACCTATGACTTGGACAGACTTAGAAATCCTTGTCTGCGATGTGGCGCTGAGTAGTCAAAGTCTTTAAAGCCCTCCCACATTTCTTTCTCTTATTCAACACTTCGTTTTTCTTTTCTCCTCGTGTTCACATCGTGGAAGGAAGGGTACATGCACTTTAATATATAAATAAAAAATAAAAAAATACATAAATGGTAATTTAATCTTCTCAGCCATCTCATCGCTGAGTACCAGAAGTCAATAAACTACAACTTAATTTTTTGCGTGTTGTAGTGGTCCCAATTTGCAGGAAACTTACAACCGTAGATATTACTCTAACCAAAGAGATTGCCTAAACATTATATATACCACACATCGCTCACCAATATTCCCACAACCAATACATTTTGCTCATCATTTCATACAATACTTTACAGAGAGAGAACAGAGGAAAAGCAGAGCACTTTTCTTTGCAGCACAAGAAATTAAGATGGCGGAGAAAGCCAACCAGACTTACTCTTCAGGAACAGCAAATACAGGTTACACAAGAAGCGATGGAGAGTCTCAGCTGTCCTCTCATGAGCTGAAGCGCAAGAAGAGAATCAAATTGGCTATATATATTGCTATTTTTGTTGTGTTTCAGATCATAGTTATCACCATAATGAGTCTCACTGTGTTGAAAGTAAAGACCCCAAAGTTCAGGCTAGGCAACATCGGCATCCAAACCTTTGAATCTGCCAGTGAAACGTCTGTGAAATTCAACACCGAAATCAGGATCAAGAACTCAGCCAACTGGGGTTCCTACAAGTTCGAAGCTTCCAATGTCACGTTTCAACACCAAGGCAAGACTGTGGGAGTAATTGATATCGAAAAGGGAAAGGTTGGATGGCTTTCGACCCTAAAAAGAAGTGTGGAGATGAGTCTGAATACAAGTGTAATAACTGGTTCAAATCTTGGAAGCGAAGTGACGCTCAATGGCGTTGGTAGATTGAACGGAAAAGTTGCAATTATGTTCATAATGAAGAAGAAGAAGGCTACCAACATTAACTGCACCATAGCTTATGATGTGAAAGCCACGTCCGTCAACTCTGTAGACTGCAAGTGAAAACAGATCTAGATATAGTAATTTGTACTTGTTTTATGTTTCTGCAAATTTGAACTTCTGCTGTTTTTTATAAATAAAATTGCTTGGGTGTATATGCATATCAAAGTATAATTTTGTAGTTGTGATTTTTTATTATATACAGATTGTTAGAGCTGTCTTTTTGTTTTTGTTTTTTGTTTTTATAAAAAGAAGAATATTTGAACTGATTTTGTCTTAGCTTTTTCGCTGTAAACTTGAGTAATATAATGTTTGACAGATTGAAGATTCATACCCAAATAAATAAATAACTAAAATAAAATGATATTAAAAACGCCTAGTAATGGGAAGACCATGGAGATTGCAAAATTTTAGTCTTTGAAAGTAATGAAAACGCTAATAAAGTGGTCAAAATTCCACGAAATTGGATCCAATCCAACGCTAACTCCGGTTGGCATTACAGATAAGACCTCTATAACTTGTCTCCTATGGACAAGTTGCAAGTTGTGACTCTTGTTGGGGTGGGGTATGATATTATTGTCTAATTTATCCACCCAAGTTTCCTTCTATATTACCAATAGGGTTAATTACTGCAGACGTCTTTAAACTATGGCCCCAGTTGCAATTCGGTTCGTGGACTAAATTTTGAGGCAACGAAATCCTTTAATTAGACAATCAGTTGCAATTAGGTCATGCCGTCCAACTCTGTCAAATTAACCTTCAAAATGAGGGGTAAAAGTGTCTTTTCGAGTCCGGAGACTCTCCTTCGAATCTGAACACTCGCCTTAAACCCTTCGCCGACCCCCAATGAAGAACTAAAAACGAGAAGGGGCTGCGAGGGAAGGAAGGAAAAATGTCGGAGAGTTCAACAGATTCAAATTGCAGCCGTTGTTACTGTGAGTGTGGGTCGGAAATCAAACGCCGGACTTCATGGAAAGATCTGAATCTTAGAAGAAGATTTGAGGCATGTTGCAATAATTGGGTAAGTTTTTGTTTGAATTGCAGAACAGTAATTGATGTTTCGTTTTTTCGCATGGTTGGAGAATGAAATTGGTGTTTTGTTGGGTCTGAAATTGGTGTTTCGTTTTGTTTGAATTGCAGAACAGTAAGAGGGGGTTGCATTTTTTCGCATGGGTGGAGAATGAAACATGCCCATGAGGAAAGGAAATCTTGCCTAGGTTACTTAGAAGACTAAGAGGAATGGAGGACGAATTAAGAGCAACAACGGAGAATTTCATATTGATGGAAGAAGAGAAGAATAAGACACCCTCACATGATAGGACTCCAAAACTTCTCCCTGAAAAGCTTTCAGATTCCAATATGTGTTTCTCTTAATCTTGCTAGAAAATCTCTCACAAATCCATTTGGGATTAGCAAACTTCAGTTTCTCCACCCACCCACATGTGTGTTCTAAGCTCAACTTCTTAATTGCAAATGTTTGCACATCCTGGTTTATCTGTGAAGTATAAAGTACAAATGGACATTTTAATCCTCCTCTGCAAATTGCCTTTACTCTTGTCTTGTCATTTTTATCAAAGAACAGTTTCCTTCCATGATTAATGGAATATTCCCTAAGTGCCTCTTTAAGAACTTGTATGTTTTCAAATTGCATCCCAAGCCGAAACTCAGGATTCTTTAAGTCCACCTCCCTTCTATACTGCTTAAAACGAGGCAGTTTTTTTTTTCTTCTCACCTTACTTGTCCCTTCATTATCCCCTTCCATATCATCCTCATCACCCTCACTTTTAGTATCAATCTGAGGTGTGCTCACCATCTGATGACACCTCTCCAGGAGCTTCAAAAGCAGACCCCTTCATGAACAGGCACTTCAACTGTCTTAAACCCAAAATCTTCTTCACTGAACTCGTAATCACTATCAACAAATTATCCATCATCTTCTTCACTGTCTACAACCTCAGCTTCATCTTTATTTTCAACATCAACATTATCTTCCACCCCAGTTTCATCTTCCACCTGACTTTTATCTTGCACCCTAGTTTCATATTCCACCTGACTTTTGTCTTGCACCTTAGTTTCATCTTCCACCTGAACATTGTGTTGCACCTCTGCATAACTGTTTGCACCATCCAAACCTTGGCACCCAAAAGATGCTTGACTCCAAACTATATTAGAATTGCCCACTTCAGTCTAATACAACACAACAATCCCATTACATGGCATTTGGCCCAGCATGTCAACCAGTTTAGCATCAGAGCTGATAAGTTCAAGCCCACCTACACCATGGGTTCCACCCTTCCTATACAATATTTCTAGATTTGGTTTGGGGTTGGAAATGTCTACATTGTAACCAAGCCCTTTCTCTACCTGTCTTAAGTCCACCAATGACGAAAAATCCTCTACAACATTATCCAAGTAACAAATTTTCCATTTTTATACTCCTCACTTTCCAACACACCCCCATGGTGAAGTTCTAAACTACAGTTTTCATGGTTACTTGCACAGTAAACAAGGGTCAAAACAATGCTAAAACACACACACCTGTTTTGGAATCATAAAATCAGACAAAATCATGTTTTAATTCAATGTTCTGCACCAAAACCAAAATATACAGTACACAATTCGTTCAGTTTTTTAATTGCTATGGAATAACTTCAGTCCATTTGGTGTGAGGCATATATAGAAGATAAGAAGGGATAAAAAAAACCCTAAGTGTTGCAGTCAAGGACAGTATAAAGTAAAGTGTGTAAGGAATATTTAAAAGCTATGGACCACACAGATGAAAACAAAACCAACTGATACGTATTCAAATAGGCAGAATCACTTAACTGTACCCTCGATGAACCCCAAATTTCGAAGCTTACACAGAAAATTTCTCATTCACTCAGTCGCTGCTACAACAAATTTAACTCCAATGACTGCCTCGAAGGGATAGCTCACTGTATGCAACTCCAATGGCTGCCTCAGAAGGGATAGTTCACGTGTTTTCCCTTTCTTCAGCGCTAAATTAGGTTTGTTTCGTTCAAAACGACGAAAAGTCGAAGATACCCCGAACAACAAGAGCATGTGACACTCACATGGTCAATCTCGACAGATTCTGTTACGGCAGGACCTAATTGCAACTGATTGTCTAATTAAAGGATTTCGTTGCCTCAAAATTTAGTTCACGGACCCAATTGCAACTGGGGCCATACTTCAAGGACGTCTACATTAATTAACCCTTACCAATAAATTCTTCGTTCGTCTAATGGTATTTCTCTCTACAATGTTAGAATTCTACCTCCCTCATTCGATCAAGAAAACTTGTTATATTGTCCACTTGTGTGTACATATAAGTAATTTTGTTGATGTATCTAATATGATATATTTCGATATACAGATATTAACTTAGGAGCTATGTTATATTATTGCAATTAATTAATCATCTCTGTTTTGATATACAGGTATTTAAGTAAAAGACAAAAGAAAAAGGGGTTGGAAAAAAATAATTTCTTGGCATGATTATTGGCATTGCAGATGATTATATAATGAAATAAATATCACTATATATAATATATATAGGTCTGTACAAATTCAAGCTTCACACACAAAATTACAATAAAATAACAAATTAAGAACTAGTTTTGATCTCGCAATCCAAATCCTGAACATGTAACAAATTGATTATTGTAGCGGTATGAGGTGTCAAATTCGAATATCTCGTGTCTTGATCAAGTGCACTCACTTCCTCGCTTGTATGATCACTTGCATTGTAATGTTTTGAGAGTCTTGGTTGACAAGTCAAATGTCATGGTGCAGTCCATGGTAGCAGACTTCCTTTTCTTCATCATTAACATCAACACAACCTTTCCAGTCAATTTCCCTTTGCTGCTCAATGTCAGCACCCCACTCTTCAATTCGGTGCCCAGATTGGAACTGCTTGGCAATCCATAAGAATTTAAACTCACCGTGACATCGATCTTTTTGGTAGAACGCATCCTAGCCTTGCTCTTAGGAACAACAACTTGCCCCACGGTCACGCCTTTGTACATAAACGTGACAGTTCCTGCATCAAACTTATAAGTACCCCAATTTGTGTTCTTGACTCTAATTTGGGTTGCGAAGCTTGCGTCGAATGAAGGTGTTGATGGCACAGAGCTGAGGTTTTGGACCTTGATGTTGCCCAACCTGAACTTTGGGGTCTTAACTTTCATCACAGTGAGTCCAAACACGGGCAGGACTATGAGCTGAACCACAATGAAAATAACAATGTATTTGTACATCTTGATTCTCTTCTGGCGTTTGAGCTCCTCGGATTGCAAAGCCGCTGATTCTTCATCTCTTCTGGGGTGTCCATTAACTGGTTCCCTGTGATTATACTTCTCAGCCATTTTTCTTTTTATGGCTTTCCTTCCCAAAGATGGATTGAGAAGTGGAGAGGAGGAGTTCTCTATTTGGTTATGCTAGCAATGTGTACGTTTATAGGGTTTGGACATATTTGACTAATTCATGTATTACTTGAATTGGAAAGGAATAAGTATAGGTGAGTTCTTCTTGGAAACGAAAGGACCTTTTTTTTTTTTGGAGTTATATATTTCAAATGAGAATACTAACACCCTTGGATGAGATTCTTGACTTCTAGATGGTTGCATGGACATTGCTTTTGATAAAAGATGAAAAAGTATGTTCTTATTTTATCTATTGAAGCTTCAATGGCATTCAATTGGGACCATATGATATTATATACTTTGTCCTTCAGCCAGGTGAAGAACGTGAATATGAGTTTTATTCAAACAGGCTGTACTCAACATGTGAAGCTCTACTTAATTAATTAATTTTCACCTAATTGTTGAGGAGAAGTAAGGGATCGTATGTTTTAATAATTAAGGATAAATTAACATATCAATCGTTAGATAGAGAAAAACATATGTGATAAGTGAGGACTTGTAACTCAAGTGGTAATTAAGATTAATTACCTCTACACCCGAGATTTCTATTGAAATCTTTGGCGACACAAGTTTCCCACAAGAGACTATTGAAATCTTTTGCGACACAAGTTCCCCACAAGAGAAAAGAAAATTATTTCGGAGTGATTCTTTTGCCACCCTCCATTCCTCTTCCCCACCCACCTCCTATCTTTATACCCCCACCATATGAAAAAAATAATAATAAAAAATAAAAAATCTACTTATCTCAACCCCCTATTGTTCCTAAAATTGCCCATGCTTCTCCCTTCTCTTATTTCCCCACCCCACCCCACCCTATCTTTAGAATCTTGTTTAATGGTTACCTCTAGGCGGCTCTTCTTTTAGCCAAGTTGTTGGCTGCTAGCATCTTTTCTGTGACTATGTTGGATGTATTTCATGAGTGCATTAATTAAATAAATATTGGGAGCTTTATTTGACAGCTACTCTTAGTTGCAAACTTGCTAATATTCTTACAAGACTTGTTATTTCCATGGACACTTTCAGATTCTGATAGCCCAAGTTAGCATTTATAGCATTTTGTATGTTTTCTGTGTTCACTATTGTATAAAAAGAAAGGAAATACGGAAATACAGGGGAGTGCCCTCAGTGGTTAAAAATAAATGAATCAATACCGTTTTATATAGCCAACAAATCCAAGGATTCAAACATATAGCAAAACTAAAAAATGAAAAAATAATAATAAAACAGAATCACAAATGAAGAACTAGTCTTCATCTCGAAAATTAAATGCTGGCTGATCACTTGCATTCTAAAGATTTGAGGGTCTTGGCTGCCACATCAAAAGCTATGGTGCAGTTCATGTTGGTAGCCTTCTTCTTCTTCATTATGAACATAATTGCTACTTTTCCATTCAATCTGCCTACGCTATTGAGCGTCAACACCCCGCTGCTCAATTCGCTTCCAAGATTTGAACCAGAAAATCCACTTGAACTCAAACTCACCTCCACATTTCTTTTTATGGTCGAAAGCCATCCAACCTTGCCCTTTGCGATATCAATTACTCCCACAGTCGCACCTTGGTATTGAAATGTGACATTGGCAGCATTGAACTTGTAGGAACCCCAGTTGGCTGAGTTCTTGATCCTGATTTGGGTTGTGAATTTCATGTCGAATGAAGGCGTTGCGGGGACAGATTCGAAGCTTTGGACGTTGATGTCGCTGCCTAGCCTGAACTTGGGGGTCTTAACTTTCATCACAGTCAAACTCATTGTGGTAATAACTATGATCTGAAAAACAACAAAAATACTAATATATATGGCCATTTTGATTCTCTTCTGGCGTTTCAGCTCCTCCTCGGATTGCAATGTGGCAGATTCTGCATCGTTTCTGGAGTAGCCATTGGCCGCTGCGAATTGCTGGTTCTTCTCTGCCATCTGAATTTCTTTCACTAGAAAGCTTTGAAATAAAATGCTCTGTTTTTTTTCTTTTTCTTTTTAAAGCTTTTGGCTGAACTCTAAATGAAATTGAGCAAAGAGTGTTTTGTTTGTGAATGTTGGCAGAGTTGTGCGTGGTATTTATAGTGCTTGGAGAAATGATGAGTGTCAGCTTCCTGGAAATCAAAGTAATGCGAACAACGCGCATAGGTTTGATTTTTTTGACTAGCAGTATTCTAGATGCATGCTTGGTCTTATCCTATAATAATATAGATAAAATAATTTGTAAGAACCTTCAACGGACCATTTCTCATATTTTTGGTAGAGAAAGTGATTGGAAGCCTATTTTAATTTACTCACGACACAAACAAGGAAAAACAAAGTGTAGAATAATAGAAAGCTTAGAGGGCTTGAAAGACAACACAAACGAGGATATATCTGTAAAAAGTCATCAGATAGCATATCGTTTTCTTTGTTAGCTGCGTGACCATAAAGACTTCGTTTTAAAGCAGGAACCTACAAGTTGACCAAGCTCCTCATCTAGAAGTACATATTTTAAGTCAAAAACACTAAACTATGCGCGTTTGTTACATTTCGGCATTTTTCTGGAAAGCTTGGTTAATAATATCCTCTAAACTCGTTAGTTTATCTAACTCTCCCCGCAGAAGAAGCCAACATTCCCACAACAACTACTGTAGTAAACTTGCTATCAATTCAGTTTTACACTTAGAGAGAGCCAATAAACACCAAAAAAAGTAAAAAAGAACAGCATCGAGGAAGAACCCGGGTGGATAATGTGTAGCCTTGAGATGTACCTTTGCTAACAAATAGTATGAACTTGTAAAAACGCAAAAGTCATGCCGCCCCTGTGTGTTTGTTTGTCATGTAAGACAATGAATGCCTTTATTTCCTTTAATCTAGCCATTGTTGAAGTAGACAAAGCAAAGAAACGTGGTGGGAGTTTAGAGTTGAAACACAAGCAAAACCGAGGGAACAAACTCCCTAGGCAGAGCAGAAACCACCACCAAACAGGGAAGGGCACACATTTGAACTCAGAACAAAAAGAACAACAACTCAAAAGAGTCTGACCAAACAGAAACAGAGGAAACAAATTCATACTCAAGTCCAGTCCTGCATTATGTTGGCAAGGCTTGAGCGCACGCTTTAAGGAAGTATGGTTTTTTTTTTTTTTTTTTTTACTCCCGCCTTTTTATAGGGTTGTTCAAATCTATTCAATCCGTTAAGCTTACTGATCTAGTCTAATTTGTTCCAATTTTGAAGTCAATCAAATCCAACATATATAACTCGGTTTCACGCTTCTTCTGTCTTGTAAGTGTACAAAATTATATAGTTCTAGTAGAATTTTGTGATTGGACTCGATTAAGAAGAAGATAAGTAAGCATCTGTTTCTATATTCAATCGTATAAAACAAATCCAAGGAGTACACAAAGGCAAAATAATGACAAATGACAAATTAAGAACCAATCTTGATCTCCGAAACCTAATCATTTGCATTGTAAAGATTTGAGCGTCTTGGCTGCCACATCAAAAGCTATGGTGCAGTTCATGTTGGTAGCCTTCTTCTTCTTCATTATGAACATAATTGCAACTTTTCCATTCAATCTGCCTACGCTGTTGAGCGTCAACACCCCGCTGCTCAATTCACCGCCCAGATTTGAACCAGTTATTCCACTTGAACTCAAACTCACATCCACATTGATTTTTTTGGTCGAAAGCCATCCAACTTTGCTCTTTGGGATATCAACTACTCCCACAGTCGCACCTTGGTATTGAAATGTGACATTCCCAGCATTGTACTTGTAGGAACCCCAGTTGGCTGAGTTCTTGATTCTGATTTGGGTTGTGAATTTCATGTCGAATGAAGGCGTTGCGGGGACAGCTTCAAAGCTTTGGACATTGATGTTGTTTCCTAGCCTGAACTTGGGGGTCTTAACTTTCATGACAGTGAGACTCATTGTGGTGATAACTATGATCTGAAACACAACGAAAATACTAATATAGATGGCCATTTTGATTTTCTTCTTGCGTTTCAGCTCATCAGCGGATTCCAATGACTCTGCATCGCTTCTTGTGTAACCATTTGCTGGTGCTAAAGGATAAACCTGTTGGTTCTTCTCAGCCATGCTTCCTTTTTCTTTTTTGATGTAAAAGTGAAAGCAAATTTCTCTGTATTTGTGCCTTTGGTTTTGTAGGATGAAACTTGTAAGCGGAGGTGGTTGTTTCTGGAAATGAAGGAAGAGCGGTGTGTTATATATAGTGTTTGGAGTTTGTCCGATTTCAATATATGTTACTTTGTTGGAATGAATTTCCTGGAACATGTGAGTTTGGGAAAAGTATTTTATTGCGGACACCAAACGTGTCCACAAGCGAGAATTATTGACTTCTAGACGATGGATGACTTTTGTGGGACCTTTTTTTTTTTTTTTTTTCAATCAATACTGAAATTCATTTCAAGCCAAACAAGGCACGAAAGATACAAAAGAGAGGAGATAAGCAGCCAAAAAAGAAAGTCTATCAACTAAATACGTACTACCCAGCAAAGACACCTTCCACACAAAAAGTATCAAATAAGGGGGCATGGTAGCCCATCAGACACTAACACCTGAACCAGAGAGTGGTGGTCGTGAAACTCCAGCTTTCCAGCTCCACTACTCTAACACCAATCAAGGCTGCCTCATGAGCAGCCCGATGAAGACGCCTGCTAAATTAATCCAGTTCCATCTCACCTCCCTAAAAGAGCAGCAAGCCTTGGATATTTCTTCGAGCAGGGGCAAAATACACCACACTTTGTTCCTCACATCTCCCTTCACTCCATTGATAAGGAATCTTGAATCGTTTTTCATAATAAAGGCCGTTTAAATATCCAGAGAAGCTTCGTTTCTATTCTACTACAGTTTTTACTGATCTGAGCACGCTGTGAATTGTATTGGCAAATTTTGGTTTTTTTGTTTAATTGATTATGTGTCCCATAAGCAAGAATCTCCAAACTCTTACGGTAAACTTAAGGACTTAATCTATACATACATAAATGCATAGTCAAGGAGAGTTGATAGAGGAACTGAAAGAATTACTCTATTGTTTCGCATTCGTATTCTTACAACACCAACTTTGTGTATGTAATTTTGTGGTTCACAATTTAGCCAAATTTATTTTATATTGTAATGAGACATGTTACCGGATGGAAGAAAGGCCTAGTTGGCTTCACTCTTACCTTCAGGATCATTTGTGTTCTCTGTATTCTATTAATGAATAAAGTCTTTGGCCTCTGGCCATTAATCTAAAAAAAATGGAAATTATTTAGAAATGAAATGATTTATTAAATGAGAATATAATAAATTAACAAATTTGTATAATTAAAAATTTTAAATTGAACGTTTTTATGGGACACAACGCAACCAGACCAATTTATAATAGCAACTTTCAAGCTGTTTGATCATCAACACCTTGTGTCCATCAGCCGTTAACAGTAGGCACTTTCTTATGTTGTCTTGTCTGCTTCATGGTAGTTAACATACTCTCTTTTTTGGGTTCAAAGTCCACCCTCCACCATTAATAAAATTAAAATAAACATATTCTCTTCTTTGGGATTAATATACATAATTGAAACGGAGTATTTTTTTTAATTTTTAATTTTTTATCAACTGGCTTTAATATATTATTAAAGAGGACGTAGTTCATAAAAAAATAAAATAAGGTTTAGGAGATTATGTGAGCCTCTGTACATCGTCGGATTAACTAAGCAGCCTACTTTCCTTCCGCATAGCGATCAATGAGAACCATGCACCTAAGAGCATGTCCAGCGCCCAATCTAAACTGGGTGAAAGGTTGCGGGTGAGCCGAGATGGCTCCAGCAGGGGCCCGTGGCGGTTTCATGGTGGGTCCCACGAGCCCGAGGAAGTCCAAGGGCAAGTCTTGTCCGGCTGAAGCAGTCGGTGACGCGTGGCGTCGGTGGCGCCGATGCGGTAACTCAAATTTTTTACCGTTGGCGCATGAAATTTGACTTACGGCGCCGTACGTCACCACCTCAACAGCGCGACAGGCGCTCGGATGGCTTTTTCCAGAAATCCGACGGTCCTCGTTTTTGGCTAAAAAATTGCAAAAAAATCGAAAAATTCTGAATTTTTTTAAAAAATACCCAAAAATTCTGTATTTTTTCTCTATACCTAACCATTTTATTTACTTTCCACACTAAATCTTCATACCATTTCTTCTCCATCCAATATTTTTTACTCTCCACTCACATTATTCACTTTCCACACCAATTCTTCATACAAACTTTTCTCCTTCCAATATTTTTTTATCTCCACTCACATTTTTCACTTCCACACCAATTCTCCATACAAACTCTTCTCCTTCCAATATTTTTTACTCTCCACTCACATTTTTCTACTACTTTCCATTTGTATAAAAAAATGAATGGCATCTTCTGTTGAAGTCGGAGGCTTGTGGTCAACGAAGATATTGCGTTGTGTCAATCTTGGGTGAACATTAGTCATGACATGTGGAGCAAAATTCATGGAGAATTTTGTTAAAGATCGGGTTCTATTCGGACCGAAATGACATTGTCTAGTAGATGTAAACTTCTAAATAAAGAGTTAGGGAAATGGAGAAATGCCTTGACAAAAGCAAAGGCGAACATTCAAAGCGGTCAAAATTTGACCGATGAGGTAAAATATTTATAACTGCCATTTTAATCAATTCAATGTCACTTTTTTTTTATTGCATTTTCTATTTGTTTTTCTTGCATAATTTTTTTTTTCTTGGTGCACCTTTAATTTGTCTATATTTTCTTGCATAATCAATTTTATTTTTGCATTTCAAAATAGTTTATATTTTCTTGCATAATAATTTTTGTTTCTTGCACTTCCAATTATTTATTTTTAATAGATGATACAAGCACAAATGTGGTTCGATGCTATGGGGCAAGGCAAATGGAGAGAGACTTGAAAAGAGATGAAATGGACGTGGCACGAGAGGAACCATTTGTTATTCAACAACAAAAGGCACAAGAAAAAGACATAGAGGATAGAGAGATGAAAATCATGGCCATGGATACGAGCCATATGTCTCCCGAAAAAAAGGCCTATTGGAAGCTACGACGAAGAGATGTGATGAGAAGAAAACTTTTCCATGACGACGGACCTAGCAATACGGATTGGTTAAATGATGAAAACCATTAGGTTGTATTGAAACACCTTTGCCATATGTTGTATTGTTGTATTATCCTTTAATTTGTTGTATTGTTTCCTTTTTATTCAATAAAAAAAGCATTAAATAAAATGACTATTTATTCAAAACATTTGAGCAACAAAACAAATATTAATTAAAAAAAACCTTCATTTATTGCAAACAACACACAAAACAAACCATACATAAAAGCATAATAATAATAAAAAGCATAATTCCAAAAAACACCACACACAAAATAAAGCATAATTAAAAACAAAGCATAATTCCAAACAAAGCACTAATCTTGACTTCATCCATTGTGATTGCCTTTCATCTCCCACAAGTGCTCGACCAAGTCACCTTGACGTATCTCGTGAACATATGAAGATTGCATTTCTTGATACCGATCAATCATGGGGTTGTTGAATTGACCATCCCGAAGTAACGGTTCGGGCTCCAGTGGTAGTCCATTTGGTCCAATCGACCTTTCATATATTCTTGTCAACGATGTGTTAATTGGATCGGGTTCAAACACCTCTAGAGCGTCATAGTCATACTCATCCTCCACAATTATGTTGTGGAGGATGATGCAAGTCATCATAATACTCCGCAGCACCTCCTCATCTAGCATCCGAGCAGCATCTCTAATAATTGCCCAACGAGCTTGCAAGATACAGAAACACCTCTCCACGTCTTTCATGTAACCTTCTTGAAAGGAAGCAAAGTTTTTTTCCTTCTCGGATTGGGGATTCGGAATTGTTTTCACGAATGTCGTCCACCTAGGATAAATTCCGTCGGCAAGGTAGTATGCACCAGAGTAAATGGTATTGTTGATTTGGTACGTGACTGGGGGGAATGACCTCGTAATACCTCGTTGAACACCGGGGATTGACAAGGACATTGAGGTCATTCTGAGATCTTGCAACCCCGAAGAAGGCATGCCAAACCCAACAATCGAATGAAGCTACGGCCTCCAAAATTATACTTTTTTGGCCCTTCCGATTCCCGTACTCTCCTTGCCAAGCAGTAGGACAGTTCTTCCACTGCCAATGCATGCAATCTATGCTTCCAATCATTCCTGGGAAACCTCGAGCCTCGCCTTTTTGTAGAAGCCGTTGCAGGTCTCTTGGCGTGGGTTTGCGAAGGTACTCCCTCGTGTACAAATTTTCCACTTGCATCACAGAATCTCACCAAGCACTCTAGGATAGTAGATTTTCCCATCCTTGCAATCTCATCCACCTGCTCTGCAGATGCCCCATAAGCAAGCATCCGCAAAGCAGCTGTAAGTTTTTGCTCCGGAATAAGACCCAAAGCTCCAACAACATCATGCTTTTGAATGAAGTATGTGTCGTAATTACAAATATCATGCATGATTTTTTGGAACAAATGTGGCTGCATTCTATATCTTTCTCGAAACTTAGAAGCAGGATATAACGAATTTGGGATAAAATAATCCTCCATGAGATTCTTACCCCGAGACTCCCTACGTCTGTAGACATTCGGGGCACGACGACGACGGTGTTGCCTTGATTGATCCATCATACACACCGCTGCTGCAAGCATTTGTTCCTCTTCTTCATCGGCGTCCCGATCTTCTTGAGCACGTCTACGCCGGATTTCTTCCCTTTGTTTCTGTTGCCTCTCCAACACCCTCGACAAGTTTGACATTGAGAGTAGAATGTGTTTTCTAAAATCTAAGAAATGAAGGAATAGATAAGAGATGGTGTGAGAGGTATGAGTTGATGATGTAGTTTTATAGAGGGATTTAGAAGATAGAGATGACACGTGGCACAATTTTAGAAGGTGAAAATCTTATCTGAAATATGAGATTATAATTTTTTTTAAATATCTAAAAATCTTATCTGACATGAGACACGTGGCATAATTTTAGAGGGTGAAAATCTTATCTGAAATATGAGATTATAATTTTTTTTTCAATATCTGAAAATCGTATCTGACATGGGACACGTGGCACAATTTTAGAGGGTGAAAATTTTATCTGAAATATGAGATTATAATTTTTTTAAAATATCTGAAAATCTTATCTGACATGGGACACGTGGCACAATTTTAGAGGGTGAAAATCTTATCCGAAAATTTAATTACAAAAGATTATCAAAATTAATGGTTTAAAGTATAAAAAAATAGGAAATAAAGTACAATGAATAGTAATTACTTTAGACTTGCCCTAGACTTTGCCCTCATAGGTGGAACCACAAATGCAAAGGCTGGCACTATTCACGTGAATAGTGGCAGCCCTTGCTTGCCCTTGCTTGCCCTTGCCTTAGACTTAGCCCTTGTGGGTGGAGATGCTCTAATAGAGCGCCTTGTCCCCCTAAATCCTTATTTTTATAAATGTAAAAAAAAAGTGTTTTAATAATTAATACGTGTAGGGCATGTCAAGTCATGCTAGTTATGTTAATTTGAAGTGCAAAGTGCAAATGCAAAAGCTCCAACAAGTTACATGTTCTGTAACTTTCTAAACTTCTTTTGTTCGTTAACTTCTGTAATTTTCAAATGCTCATTTCTCTCTAATATATGTATATGGTTTGAGAACAAAGGAAAACGTAGACCCCTAATCCTGCTCCTCCATTTCAAGATTGATCCTAAGAGACCCATTTCTGCAAATAAATTGGCCTTATTGGATAAACAAGATGCATGATTTTTTAAACCACTTGATAAACATAAAATTAGTTGCAAATTGATTAATTTGCCAATTATCAAACGCAAGCACATCCCCAGTAAAACGAATAGCGACGGTTCAGTGATTGAAAAGGTAAACTAGTATTATAATTCTACAACAAAATACAAAACAAGTGTCACTCATAGCTATAGAAATAAAGAAAATCAATGACAAAAAATAATCCAAGAAATACTCTTTCATCAATCCAAAATCCACATCATTATAGAGATGTCTCCTAGCTGTTTTCACTTGCAGTGTAAAGATTTGAGGGTCTTGGCTGCCACATCAAAAGCTATGGTGCAGTTCATGTTGGTAGCCTTCTTCTTCTTCATTATGAACATAATTGCAACTTTTCCATTCAATCTGCCTACGCTGTTGAGCATCAACACCCCGCTGCTCAATTCGGTGCTAAGATTTGAACCACCAGTTATTCCACTTGAATTCAAACTCACCTCCACATTTCTTTTTATCGTTGAAAGCCATCCAGCCTTGCCCTTTGTGATATTAATTACTCCCACAGTCGCTCCTTGGTATTGAAACGTGACATTGGCAGCATTGAACTTGTAGGAACCCCAGTTGGCTGAGTTCTTGATTTTGATTTGGGTTGTGAATTTTGTGTCGAATGAAGGCGTTGCTGGGACAGATTCGAAGCTTTGGACGTTGATGTTGCCTAGTCTGAACCTGGGGGTCTTAACTTTCATCACAGTGAGACTCATTGTGGTAATAACTATGATCTGAAAAACAACAAAAATACTAATATATATGGCCATTTTGATTTTCTTCTTGCGTTTCAGCTCATCAGCATTTTCCAAAGACTCTGCATCACTTCTTTGGTAACCATGGTTTGCTGGTGCCGAAGGATAAGCCTGTTGAGTCCTCTCTGCCATGTTGCTCGGTTTTTCTTTTTCTGATATCAATGAAAAGAAAATTCTCTGCTTTTGAGGAGTTTGGTTTTCTAAGATATGAAACTTGGAAATGGAGGGAGTTGTTTGTGGAAATGATGGAAGAGTAATCTCTTATTTATAGTATGAGGTGGAATGAATTTCCTGGAAAATGTGAGTTTCAGGGGAAGAGTGTTATGGCACACACCAAACGCGTCCAAATGTAAGAATTTTATTGACTTCTAGATGATGGATGACTTTGTTGAGGAGCCTTTACGCTTTTTCGCTTTGAGTAGATGGACATATGAATTAAATATCAATATAGAAGCTTCTGTGCATAGATCAAATCTTCTAATTAATACAGGTGAGAACATGCTGTGGGATCTATCCCACTTGTCGTCACTGGTCACATTCTTAATAGTATTGGCAAATTATTGTTATATATAATCAAAGACAGAAAGTTGCGGGTTAAGTTACGCCTTCATTTGATGAATATATACCAATAGAAAGCTCCTCACCTAACTCACATTATTATTAAACTATATAGGCAATTGGCCAATTTTGAAATTCTAAGAAACCAATGACTGTCCCAGCAACACCTTCATTCCGCACATAATGATCACAACCCAAATCAGGGTCAAGAACACAAATTGGGGTCCTTACAAGTTCGATGCAATCACTGTTGCGTTTCAATACCGGGGCGTGACAACAGGGCTGTTCCTGAGATTTTGAGGACCTTGTGCAAAACTTAAATTAGGGCCTTACATAATCTAATACAAAAATATACTTATAACTAAAAGTTATCATCAATAAACATGTAATGACTTCAACATGCCTTACCATCCAAAAATCATTCACATTGTATTTGTTATGTTTATTTGAAGAATTAAAACTATTACAAGAGTTTTTTCCCCAAAATTAAAAAAACTATCATTCACATCGGGTAGAATGACTTCAATGAGACTCGAACACGGACCCTTCTATTAAGGGATATGCGCTACAAAGCCAGCTTCGCCACACACACATTTGTGATAAAATGCAGCACGCTAAAGTATAATATAAACTAAAGTTTTTTTTGGGGGCCCTAAAAAATAAGGGGCCTGTGCGGTGGCGCCACTTGCACCACCCCAGGGCCACCCTTGTGTGACAGTGGGACAAACTGCTATCCCAAAGAGCAAGGCTGGAATGCTTTCCAGCAAAAAAAATCAATGTGGAGGTAAGTTTGAATTCAAATGGATTGCCAAGCAGTTCCAATCTGGGCAGTGAACTGAGCACGGCGGTGTTGACAGTGACACTGAGCAGCGAAGCTAAATTGACTGGTAAAGTGTAATTGATGTCTGCCACAATGGACTGCATCATGAAATTTGATTTTTCAACAAAGGCAATTCAAGCTTTGGAATGCAAGTAATGAGAAATTAAGGTCAGCAGTGAGTGATGTAGTTTGCACCTTCCCCATTTGTTGCGCAAGCGAGGCAGGAAGCCTAATTGTTGATGTTTATTTTATTCATTATTTTCTCTTTTTTTTTAGGTAGGATTTTTTTGTAGAATCATAATGTGATTTATTTATTCTTTTCAACCAGAGCCTCCTGTTTTTCCTTTTACTTTGTTTCAGGTTTCTGACTATATAAGGAGAGATACTTCGTACGTAATTTTCAGTTTTGGTCAATGGAGGTCTTACAAAACAAAAGATGTCTCCCTTGATGTGACTAGCTTCTGTGTCCAATGCTCTCATCTCAACTTGTGTTTTGTGCTACAATTCCATTTGTCTGTTCATCTGCTTCATGTTGAGGCTCTTTACCTCATGCCATACTAAACAATTAGCAAACCTTTCTCAGTGATTAGATCATCAGCCACACCAACTACATTTTACTGCTCCTTTGTTCCTTTTTATTTTAATTTTGTTTTTAGATTGACCAGCGGATGCCGTGTCAAAGGAACAAGTATATACAAAACGAAAAACCTCTAATCCAGAACAAAATAACAAAAACAGAAGGGCAACAAGTATCATAGACGATAGTTGTCGAATCAAAAGCAACTGCATTTGGCTCAGGTGACTTCATTGTTTTCAATTATTCAGTCTCCATGACAATAGTTTTCTTGCACCCACCATTTGAGAATAATTTCAACAACTTTAAAGAAGCAAAGTATAAAAAACTATCATATAATAAATCAAGGATACATGAATATAAGTTATCATCATTACAAGAGCAATTGATGATAATTAAGTATCATAGAATAGATCATCATGGAATAACTACAGGGGAGTGGTAATGAAAACAAATACCATTAAAACTCTATGACAAATCCAATTGCCACACAGATACAAAGAATAAAAAGAATAAGAAGAGTCACAAATCAAGAACTAGCTAGTCACAATCCAAATGCTGAAGATGCATCGCCTGGATGCTTAGCCACTCTGCTCATTTGCATTGTAAAGATTTGAGCGTCTTGGCTGCCACATCAAAAGCTATGGTGCAGTTCATGTTGGTAGCCTTCTTCTTCTTCATTATGAACATAATTGCAACTTTTCCATTCAATCTGCCTACGCTGTTGAGCGTCAACACCCCGCTGCTCAATTCGCTGCCCAGATTTGAACCAGTTAATCCACTTGAACTCAAAGTCACCTCCACATTTCTTTTTATGGTCGAAAGCCATCCAGCCTTGCCCTTTGCGATATTAATTACTCCCACAGTCGCTCCTTGGTATTGAAATGTGACATTGGCAGCATTGAACTTGTAGGAACCCCAGTTGGCTGAGTTCTTGATCTTGATTTGGGTTGTGAATTTGGTGTTGAATGAAGGCGTTGCCGGGACAGATTCGAAGCTCTGGACGTTGATGTTGCCTAGCCTGAACCTGGGGGTCTTGACTTTCATGACAGTGAGACTCATTGTGGTGATAACTATGATCTGAAACACAACGAAAATACTAATATAGATGGCCATTTTGATTTTCTTCTGGCGTTTCAGCTCATCAGCGGATTCCAAAGACTCTGCATCACTTCTTTGGTAACCATGGTCTGCTGGTGCCGAAGGATAAGCCTGCTGGGTCTTCTCAGCCATGTTTCCTTTCTTTTCTGATGTAAAAGTGAAACAAATCTCTCTGCTTTTGTTTGGTGGCTTTGGTTTTGTAGGATGAAAGTTTTAAGCGGAGGGAATTGTTTGTGGAAATGAAGGAAGAGCGGTGTGTTATATATAGTGTTTGGAGTTTATCCAATTTCAATAAGTTATGTGGTGGAATGAGATTCCTGGAACATGTGAGTTTGGGAAATACTTTTCTTGCAGACACCAAACGTGTCCAGAGGTGAGGATTATTGACTTCTAGATGATGGATGACTTTTCTTTGAGGACCGTTTAGGCTTCTTCTATGAGACGTACATTTTAATTATCAAGAGAAGCTTCGATTCTATCCGTTGTATTTCACTAAATCTCATGATTCTATCCGTTGTTTACTGATCACATTGTGAATAGTATTGGCAAATTTTGGTTTTTTGTTAATTTAATTGATTCTGTAGTCGCATAAGACAATCAAGAATTTCCAAACTCTAGCTGGAAACTTGAGGCAACAATATATCTACTTGAATTCAAGACTGAGTTGCAGAGGCTAATATTTGCTGATATTTTAAACTGATGAAACAAACAGTATAGAATAATGGAAATCTATGATGGCATGCAACGCAAACAAGTTACCGCTTTTTTTTTTCTTCGAGAAATTTTGAGATTGCATTCATAATTCAGCCAAAAAAACCACAAGGGGCCAATACGAATTAACCACTAGGGGCGAAGACAATAACGGAGCGATCTTACCGAGTCCTAATTGTTTGATATTTTTAATATTTATTTTATCCTTCCTTTTATGCCTGGATTTGTTGTAGTACCATAATTTTTTTGTTATTCTTTTCAACTAGAGGCTGCTCTTTTTCCTTTTACGGTCCTTCAAAATTTTAATTATATAATGGGAGATACTTTGTATATACAAATTAAGCTTTAATTTTCATTTGTGGTCAATGGAGGTCTTATACAAAACAAAAGATGTCTCATGTGACTAGCTAAGCTTCTGTGTCCTCTGTTTTCATCTCAACTTGTGTTTTGTTTGTCCGTTCATTCTCCTTCATGCTATACTTTCTCTGCAACCCATTCCAACCTATCAGAAAACCTTCCTCAGTGATCAGATCACCAATCACAGAATCCACAGTCAAGCTAGTACCCGACCGCATTTTACTCCTCCCTTATTCCTTTTTTTCTTCTCTTTATTATTTGCCAGTGGATAGGAACAACTATATACAATACGAAAACCCTAATTGAAGACAAAACAACAAAAATAGAATGGTAAGATTGTCAAATCAATAGAAAACTTTTATTGTGGTTTGTGTTACACTATGGCTATCCCATTTTTCTTTAGTAGATTGTTGAGCATCAACCCTACTATCCATCATTTCCGCTGCCAAATGTTCATCTATTCATCTTTGGAGAAGTGACATTCTTAGTTCCTTTTCATCAGGCCTGTGGGAACCTGTGGTCTTTAGTTAAGAACGTGCAGAAGCATTTCATCTTATAAGAAATCATGCTCCAACACTTTTCTGTGTCCAATTTTTCCTTGCTTAATCAAGTAATGGATTTTTATTGAACGTCGATCAACAAAAGTTTAGCCTATGTACTAAAGGATGGAGAGGAAATTACAAGAATCAACATAGGGAAAACTGAATCTGCCACACAAAATTAGGCTGAATTTGGTTGAAGGAAGTTGCATCCAAAATTAAGCGAGGTAAAAAAATTGCAAATGAGAGATCTACATGATAATTGAAGCCAGGTAAGAGTGAAGGAAAAAGAAGTTATTTGTAAATATTTGACCGGTATACAAATAATTGTATGATCATGCCAGGTATTCATGCTAAGTATCTATTTCTATATTCAATGAAAAAATAAGAAGAAAAGAACAGGGGAGTGGTGACGAAAACAAATATATCATTATAACTCTTTAACAAATCCAATGGCCACAAAGATACAAAGAATAAAAAGAACAAGAAAAGTCACAAATCACGAACTAGCTAGTCGCAATCCATATGCTGAAGATGATCGCCTGGATGCTTAGCTACTCCGCTCATTTGCATTGTAAAGATTTGAGGGTCTTTGCAGCCACATCAAAAGCTATGGTGCAGTTCATGTTGGTAGCCTTCTTCTTCTTCATTATGAACATAATTGCAACTTTTCCATTCAATCTGCCTACGCTGTTGAGCGTCAACACCCCGCTGCTCAATTCGCTGCCCAGATTTGAACCAGTTAATCCACTTGAACTCAAAGTCACCTCCACATTTCTTTTTATGGTCGAGAGCCATCCAGCCTTGCCCTTTGCGATATTAATTACTCCCACAGTCGCTCCTTGGTATTGAAATGTGACATTGGCAGCATTGAACTTGTAGGAACCCCAGTTGGCTGAGTTCTTGATCTTGATTTGGGTTGTGAATTTTGTGTCGAATGAAGGCGTTGCCGGGACAGATTCGAAGCTCTGGACGTTGATGTTGCCTAGCCTGAACCTGGGGGTCTTGACTTTCATGACAGTAAGACTCATTGTGGTGATAACTATGATCTGAAACACAACGAAAATACTAATATAGATGGCCATTTTGATTTTCTTCTGGCGTTTCAGCTCATCAGCGGAATGCAAAGATTCTGCATCACCCATGTTGATTTCTTCTAGTGGAAGGAAGTAAAGCTTCAAAAGAAAATGCTATGCTTTTTCTCTGTCTCGCTCTGTAAAATATGAAGTGATGAGAATGTTGGTGAGGGCTGTGTGGTATTTATAGACAATTTGGTTAATGAGTTGACTGCAGGAATAATATCGACGGTGTAAACTTTCCTGGAAATTCGAATCAAAACGCGCGAATGACTGGGTTCTAGTTTTTTGACTTCTAGAATTATTCCCTTACTATTATTTGAGAACCAGACTTGAAACCTATCATACTATTTAAGTAAATTTAGTGTATTATATGTTTGCTGCGCCTATGGACACCTTTCAAAATGTGAAACTGGTAAAGTCCAAGCTAGCATTCGGACATAATGTATATATTTTATTTACCAACAATTGAAACACATCATCATATGTTATCATATTACTACTACCGAAGCACTTCAAACATGAAAGGATGAATTATTCCCATTTATGAGCTCTTCTACATTACAATTCTACCTGGATTCCCTATTTTCGTTCTTAATTGTATATATAAGGTAAAGACATTAAAATAAATATCTACTTTTAGGATCTATGAAAAAGAGAGTTTTTGTTTCTTCGTGGACTTAAAATTACATAATCCATAACTTCTTATTTGGATTACAAATTACGTATCCAAAACTTCAAGTTTTGATTAAAAGGTGTAATCAAAACTTCAGGTTTTGAATTAAGTATGTCAAAGCAAAACTTTTAAATTAATTTTTTATTTCAAATATGTATCATGAAACTTCTAATTTTAACTAATTGCTTAACATGGAACTTCTGATCCACATAAGATAATCGAATAAATAATTCATAAAGAAAATAAATTAGACTTTAACTTAAAATAATAACAACTGCGAGTTCTCATTAAAAAAAAAAAAAAAAGATAAGCATCTAAACATAAAGCATAAAGTTATAAATAAATTAAATATATAAAATGTCATATCTAAGATAAATTTAATTTATAGAACTACAAAATTTAGTCTAAAAATGTTTGCAAATTTCTAATACAATAAATTGAAATAAATTCTCAAACTTCAGGTTTCAAAGTATAGAACTTCTAGTTATATATTGAATTTGATCTTGAACCTTGGGTTCAAAAAGATCATACAAAAGTATTGATTTTTTTATTTTAAAAACACTAGGTTCAAAACTAAATGATAAATCAAAGATCACAATAAAATAGACATGAAAATTGAAGAACTTCAAGTTCCAATTAGATTGTGTAATATAAAACTACAGAATCTAATCAAATATAAGAATAATAAGAACAACGAACCAATGAACTTGGAAGTATCAAATTGTTTAGTACAAAGTACATCATATTTTTTTAATTACAATGTTTTGATTCCATTGTGGAAAATATAATAAAGATTTAAAAATTGGATTGTTTAGCCAAATCTTTTAATTACATACTTCGGCATTCTTCAACTTGTTACGCTTCTCTTTCCATTCCAGACAATTATTTTTCCAATGATTCTTAGATTCACACTCGAAGCAACAATCATTGTCCTTGGATTTAGAATTCCTACCATTGTCTTTCTTGTCATCATGCTTGTTTGAACGACCCCTTTCTTTAGTCTTTGCAACTAAACCTTCGCCTAGAGAGCCCTATCCACTATGTTTAGACATTCGGTGGTGGGTGAGAATGTCTTGTACCACCTCCTCAATCTTGAGAATGCTCTTGCTAAACATAAGTGTTGTTCGAAAGTGCCTATATGATAGAGGTAAGGATGTCAACAACATAAGAGCCTTACCCTCCGTATCATATATAACTTTCATCATCTGCAAGTCCACAATACACCTATTGAATGTGCTAAGATGCTTGCTCCTCCATTCAAAGATTTAGAAGCTCTTCCTTGAAGAAGAGTTTGTTTGATAGTGATTTTCCTGCAAACATTTGTTCGTGCTTTTCCAATGTTTGCTTTGCGGTGTCTTCTATCACGTTGAACAACACCTCATCTGAGATGAAGTTCTCAATGGTCCCCACTCGTCGAGGTTGTTCCACTCCTCCACTGTCATGATTTTCGACATTTTCTCCTTACCTGCCAAGACAACATTAATACCCAATTGGGCTAGGGCGTACTTCATCCTTCCTTCCATAGCATGAAGTTCTCTTTGCTGGTGAACAACTTCAACTCGATCTTCATGCTAGCCGTATGTGGTTGCATCGACTTCGTCTCTTTAGCCTTCTTGTCGCCCACAACCTTGCTCAAACCCTTTGGTTTACCAGCAAAAAAAAAAAAAAAAACATTAGCTCTCTATTCTTTAAAACCTAGCTCTCTATTTCTCTCAAACCTTGCTCAAACCATTTGATACCCTTGTAAACTCTCCTCTTGTCTTATGAATTAACCTAGTCCCAAAACTTCTATTTATAGCTTGTAGAACTTGGGTTACAAGTCTTGTTAAAATAGGATTCTTAAAACCTGTTGGAATAAGTAAAGATATCTTATTTCCTAATCCTAATTCCTAAACCAATATCGAAAAGGGAAACTGTTTCTTAAATATAGTAGGAAATCCTGAGCGCGCTATTCCTTATCCAAATTGGATTTCCATAGAATCCGACCCAACCTTTTTGGTCAAGCCAACTGCAACAGATTGTTTAGCATCAACCTTACTATCCATCATTTCCGCTGCCAAATGTTCATCTATTCATCTTAGTTCCTTTTCATCAAACCTTTGGGAATGTGTGGTCTTTGTTGGCGTGAGTCAATGTTCCTATTAGGAATAGAATTTGTTCCTGTTAGGAATATAATTTATATTTTATTGTAATTATCTAATTTGAGTAGAATTAGGAGATTTTGTACATATTTCCTATTTGTACCCACTCTGTATGTAGTATATATATTCCTCCTTAAGAGAAGAATAAACATATCAGTTTAAACCCTAATTATTTTTGAGTTAGTATCAGAGCAGGTTTTGATCCGTCTCTACAACATCAAAACCCTAATCCTAAAAATACCTATTTCCGCTTGCACCTAGCCTATAAACCTAAGCCTGTGCAGTCTTATATCTCTTACTATCGTCGTCACCACCTAATCTGTTGTTGCCGCTGCCATCTATCACCATGTCAGATATCATTGAATCTTCTTCTTTTACTCATATTGTTACGATTCATACCGAATCGTCCACCAACCTACCTATGAGATTCAAATTGAATGGATCCAACTATGAGGTATGGGCTTCGATGATTGAACTCCATGCTACTACATAAGGTAAATTGGGTTACTGACTGGCGACACTGATGTTCCTGATTCCAAAGACCAGAAATTTGGAAGGTGGAAAATTGCTGATGCTGTTATGAAAAGTTAGATACTGCGAACTATGGAACCCAGTTTGTTGAATATGTTTCATACTCTACCTACTACTAAGGAAATTTAGGATGCTGTTAATCAGATGTTTTATGATGGATTTAACATATCCTAACTCTATGAACTGTGGTGCCAGGTTACCAGCTCAAGCAAGAGGGTCGTCCTGTCTCTACCTATTTTGCCGAACTTAAGGCAATCTGGCTTGAATTGGACAAGAGACGTACGTTTCAGATGAAGTGTGCTAATGATATGAAGACTTTTCAGGATGCTGTTATGGCATATCGTATGTATGATTTTTTGGCTGGCCTTGACGATACTTATGACAAGGTCCGCAGTGATATTCTACGGAGTGATAAAGTTCCAAGTATTGAAAATGTATTTTTTATGGTTTGTCGAGAGGCTCAACGCCAGATTACTATGCTTGGATTCGGCACTAAGATTAGGGAACCTACTGTTGTGTTTGCTTCAAAAACACTACTTTGGTTTCTCGACCTCTAGGGTCTTGCTCTTCTACTATTCCACCTCGTCGCCTGACTTCTACAGAAAAAAAAAAACTGAAGTGTGATCACTGTGGTGAAAAGAGACATACAATCAACACATGTTGAGCATTGCACGGGGTACCAGATTGGGAGAGGGAGCGAGTCGTTTAAAAAGGGAACAACTGGACAACAAAGCTCATGTGGTTGTTGCCCCACTTCTGTGGCTGACATCACCACTGGGCATGGCCCTCTTATTGCTACTCCTCCTCCGACTTTGACTGCGGTCTCAAGCACTCCAACACCTCAACCTCCAAGTAACTTTGGCAAGGCTTTCCATGCATATGATACCCACGATACAGGTTGGATTATTGATTCAGGAGCTACTAACCATATGATGCATAATTCTGCTTTATTCTCTACTACTCTTCCGCCTCATCGTGATCATCTTCTGACTGCTAATAGTGTTGTTGCTCTTATCATGAGGACTGGTTCTATACTATTGACATCTACTTTACCATTGAATAAAGTGTTACTAGTTTCATCTTTGTCTAGTAATTTATTATCTATGACGCAAGTTACTGAGCAGTTAAATTGCACTGTACTTATGTATTCGTCTTTTGTCTTACAACAAGATATCTAGACTCGGGAGATCTTTGGTCGTGGTACTAAAAATGGGGACCTTTATTATGTGGATGATGTGGCAACTAGTCGGGTTCTTCGTGCTGGTAGCGCCGAAACTTCTCAGCATCGCCAGATTTGGTTGCTACATTACTGATTTGGTCATACCTCCTTTGGATATTTACGGCATTTGTTTCCTACATTGTTTAGTGGTGTCAACGAGTCTGTTTTCCAATGTCAGGCTTGTATTTTAGCTAAGAGTCATCGAGTATCCTACCTTCTAAGTTGTAATAAATGGCTTATGCCATTTGATTTAGTTCATTTTGATGTTTGGGGACCTTCTCCTGTTTCCACAACCTTGGGAGTTCACTGGTTTGTGTTATTTGTGGATGATTGCACTCGTATGATGTGGTTATATAGGATGAAAAATAAAAGTGATGTGGTTGAAATTTTTCAGCGTTTCTATCAGATGATTCAAACTCAATTTATGCTTCTTATCAAGGTTTTTCAATATGATAATGGTGGAGAATTTGTTAATTTGGCATTATCCCATGTTTTTCACACTAAGGGTGTACTCCATGAGACTACTTGCCCTCAAACACCACAACAGAATGGGGTTGCTGAACGTAAAAATGGGCAGATCCTTGCTGCTGCCCGTGCTCTGTTGCTTGGTGCGTCAATTCCAAAGCGGTTTTGGATGGATGTTGTTACCTATGCAGTCTATCTCTTGAATCGTCTACCTTCACGAGTTTTGGATTTCCAAACTCTATGCAAGACTGACCCATCATCTCTCTACCTATTCTATGTTGACTGTCTCCAAAGGTGTTTGGTTGTGTCGTCTATGTTCACCGCCATCAGAATCAGAGGAGTAAGTTGGACCCCTGTGCTCTCCGCTGTGTCTTTTTGGGTTTCTCTCCTCATCAGAAAGGCTATTGATGCTATCATCCTGCATCCCGACGTCTCTATGTCTCTATGGATGTTACCTTTATTGAGAATGAAATGTTCTTCTCTGATACACTCGAGCTTGTCCTTCAGGGGGAGACTAGTGGTGAAGGACATAACTGGCTAGATTTACAAGGGAGAGTAGTATTGGATAGTTTGATGTAAAGGGAAGAACTAACTGAACTTCTGAACCGGCTGAACTGATACACCGGCCGAACCTGCTACACTAGCTGAACTGCTACACCCTTTGAACTGCTATTTTAACTGATGTCATTGAACCGATTGCCCCCCATGGAGCTTCTCTAATAGTACCTGATCAAGCTCTCTTGGATAATCCTAATATAAGTGCTTCTATTCATACTACCGATAATTCTTATGTTTTACCACCTAGATGGAACCGTGGGGTTCCACCTGGTTGTTACTCACTAGAAGGCAAAGCAAGATATGCTATTGCTCATTATGTGTATGATTACCGGTTATCTCATGAGTGCAAAGCTTTTGTGGCCAGAATGGATAGTATTAAAATTTCAACCCGTGTTGAGGAGACATTTAATGATCCAAAGTGGGCTGAGACCATGAATATTGAAATGGAGGCGCTGCAAAAAAATAATACATGGAACATTGTTGATCTACCAAAGGGAATGAAGCCTGTAGGATGTAGATGGGTGTTTATAGTTAAATATAATGCAGATGGTACTGTGGAGAGGTACAAGGCAAGATTAGTAGCTAAAAGGTTCACTCAGACATATGGAGTTGATTATCATGATACTTTTGCACTAGTAGCTAAGATGAATACTGTCAGAGTTTTGTTGTCCTTAGCAGTAAACTTGGATTGAACCTTAAGGCAATTTGATGTAAAAAATGCATTTTTACATGGTGAACTAGAAGAAGAAGTGTACATGAGTCTTCCACCAGGGTATAGCGTTATCGGTGACACGGGGAACGTGTGCAAATTAAAAAAAGGCATTGTACGGGTTAAAGCAGTCTCCTCGGACATGGTTTGGCAGATTTACTATAGCTATGAAGAAGTTTGGTTACCAACAGGCCAATACTGATCATACTCTATTCATTAAACATAGGGCTGGTAAGATGACTTTGTTGATTATTTATGTTGATAATATGATTGTGATTGGTGATGATACTGCAGAAATCGAGGAACTCCAAAAGCATTTAGCATCTGAATTTGAGATGAAAGATTTGGGCAGTACCAGCTGATACACCTATTGTTGAGAATTATAAACTTGGTGTTTATGTGGATCAGGTCCCAACTAACAAAGAAAGATACGAAATGTTGGTTGGGAGATTAATTTATTTATCATTGACACGCCCTGATATTGCCTATGCGGTAAGCGTTGCTAGCCAATTTATGCATTCCCCTAATGAGGATTATATGGCTGATGTGATGCATATTCTGAGTTACTTAAAGTCTGCTCTTGGGAAATGTTTATTATTTAAGAAAAATGACCACTTGGATTTAGAAGGTTACACTGAAGCGGATTATGCAGGGAATATTACAAATAGACATTCTACATCAGGTTACTTCACATTTTTTGGTGGTAACCTAGTTACGTGGCGTAGCAAGAAGCAAAATGTTGTGTCTCGGTCCTCTGCAGAGTCTGAGTATAGAGAGATTGCCCAAGGGGTTTGTGAAATACTGTGGTTGAGGTGGTTACTTGCTGAAATTGGGTTTAGACTGGATGCTGCTACAAAGCTCTATTGTGATAATAAGTCTATATTTGAAATTGCTAACAATCCAGTACAACATGATCGAACTAAGCATGTAGAAGTTGATCAGCATTTCATTAAGGAGAAGCCGGAGCATAAGTTAATTTCTATACCTTTTGTGCATTCTTCAGAGCAGCTTGCAGATATGCTTACCCATGTCCGTGTCAAAGCTCCGACTTGAAGACTCACTTGACAAGTTGGGCATTACCGATATCTATGCACCAACTTGAGGGGGAGTGTTGGTGTGAGTCAATGTTCCTATTAGGAATAGAATTTGTTCCTATTAGGAATATAATTTACATTTTATTGTAATTATCTAATTTGAGTAGAATTAGTAGATTTTGTACATATTTCCTATTTGTACCCATTCTGTACGTAGTATATATATTCCTCCTTGAGAGAAGAATAAACATATCAGTTTAAACCTTAATTATTTTTTAGTGTACAAGAAATCATGCTCCAACACTTTTATGTCTCAGCTTTTTCCTTGCTTAATTGGGTACTAGGTTTTTCTTGAACATCAACAAAATTTTGGGCCATGTACTAAACGATGGATAGGAAATTACTAGAATCAACATAGGGAAAACCGAATATGCAACACAAAATTAGGCTAAATTTCACTTTTCGTCCTAGTAATTTTGCTGAAGGTTCATCAAGGTTCATATAATTTTGATTTTGCCGATCATCCCACTATAGATTACAACTGTAGAACATCCAAAATTCTATCAATTTGGTTGACGGAAGTGGCATCCAAAATTCTATCAAAAGAAGTCCTTTGATTGCCAAAAAAAGAGTTGCAAATGAGAGGTATATATTCTTCACTCTCTCTTTAATGAGAGTTTCTCTCTAAAATGGGAGAATGTGGGGTGTGGGGAATGCGAGCAAGATCGTCAAATCAGAAAAGGGCTAGAGTTATTAAGGAGATCAACTTGTATGGGAAGAAATCTAATCTTGAAAGGCAGATCTCTAACATTTGTAGATCTAGGGTGGAAGAGTCGGTGAGAGGAGTTAATGTAGACCAACCACCGATTTCAAGAGGAGTAATGGGGAGGCTTGGCTCTCTAAAGCTGACTATATAGGGAGTTTTTCTAGTCATCTGTTCTCAACGGTCGGGTCACTTCTCCCATCAAGGCAACGAACACTTTCTTTGTCCCTGGAGCCCACTCATAAACCAAGCTGTATTTAGAATTTTACTTTCCCAGATGAAGATATGGCTTATCAGATTATAAACGAAGGGCCCTGGTCTGTAATGGGTTTCTGTTTTAATGTTCAACGCTGGCCAAGCAACATGGCCATAGAGGAACTGCCACTCCACAAGGTGGCTTATTGGATCCAAGCCCATGGGATCCCTTTGAATTTACTCAATGCAAGGAATGCTCTAGAGATTGGTGAAAAGCTGGGAGAGGTTAAAGAAGTTGAAAACCCTTGGGAGAAAGGTTTAAGAGGCTTTTTGCACATGAGAGTTATGATTTATGTTTAAATTGTGGTAAGCTTGGTCATCTTCTGAGGAATTACAGCTCTAGTAATAGCCAATCGGACAACTCTGAACCTACAGCCTATGGTGAATGGATGAAAACCAGAGCAATTCATGATAGTAGAGCTCCAATCAACACACAAGCTCCGAAAGGAGTTCAGAGGAAAGCATGAGAAATAGGAGTGGTTAACCCAAGTGTTTTGGTGGCGCGTGTAAGCCAATCTGGAGATGGAAGCAGTGGTATGCCCTATGTCACAACCACCAACCAGTACAAATCAAGAAGCTTTGGAAAATGAGCTGACGCAATAGGAGGAGATGCATCCTTCCCATACTACTGACACAACTAATCCTTCCGTAGCCAACTCAAGTCACAGAAGCAAAAGGTAAAGAACCTACTTATTCCTCAAATTTAAATACTGAACTGCAAATTTTCAATTGGAACTCAGAGGGTGTCAAGTCAGAGGTAAGGGCAGGACATGATCGGGTTATTGTAGTGGAGGAGAACTGCCCAAGCCATTGGCCATGGCCCACGGGAAGGTAGGACCTATTTCATTTGAGGAACGCCTAAAATGGGCCAAGACTCAGATTGCCTTTGGAAAGCATTATGTCACTGATTGGGCATAGTACTTTTAGAGAGAAGGCAGAATGAGGAGAATATGGGTCTCACAAATAAGATATCCATTGAGCCAGTTTTTAATAGCCCATTTGACACTATTCCTAACTCTGCGTATCAAACCCACCACAGAGAAGTTGATAAGGCCTTTGTTAGGATGGGTCTTAAAAGAGATGCTAACCAAGGATGGCAGAAGAATAAAAATGAGCTTAAAAGGGCAAGGCCTCAAAGTGTGAGGCAAGTGTCAGGAAAAATTCATGAGGGGAAACACAAATTGCGTAGGAACCTCTCTAGTCCAAAAAAGCCAAAGAATGCAGTGGAATCACGGAGGCTCTCTATTGATGATTTCTCTGAGGATGTGACATTCAAGTTGGGGTGGCTATTGAAATTGGAGAGGGAAGGTCTCTGCAATGGGAGAATGAAAATAATGAATCAAGGATTGCCAGTGGAGGTTGGCCAGAAACATCCGCAAGAACGCCATGAGTTATTTGTCTTGGAATTGTCAGGGACTTAGGTCGGACCTGAAAATTCGATCTCTAAGGAAGATCATAAAAAGAAACTGACCTGCTATTGTGTTTCTCATGGAAACAAAAGTGAAACACAATAGGCTGAAAAAGTGCAGTCAAGACATGGGTTTTTCTGAAAGTTTTTGTGTGGATCTGCATGGTTACTGGAGGTTTAGGGCTTTGGTGGGATAATAGCGTGGAGGTTCAGATTCTGGAATTTTCAAAAAATTTAATTGACACTGAGATAAAGGAGAAAGGTAGGGCAAGAAGTTGGCGCATTTCCTGGATTTACTGGCACTCCTACAGAGAAGAAAAAACTAATTTCTGGAGTTGGATTGGTAATTGTCTTCACCCTAGAGTGATCACATGGATGTGCATTGGGGATTTTAATGAAATTATCTAGGGAATTTGAAAAATAAAAAAAAAGGGTAGGGCCTTTAATAACAAAAGTAGAAGATATCTCCAGGATTTTATGAATCAAAAGCAGTTAATGGACATGGGGTTCCAAAGGCATGCATATACTTGGAAAGGGGGCAGAGCTGAAGGGGTGTTGATCCAATAACACCTTGATAAAGGGCTGATAAACTCTAGTTGGCAGGAGGTTTGGCCATGCTCTGTTGCAATTCATTTCCTAGATGTGGGTTCTGACCATTGTCCCATTCTCATTCTAACTGAAGGAAGACAGGAAAAGGTTTCTCGTCCATTCAAATTCGAAGCTTACTAGGTTTTTGACCCAGAATGTGGAAAGGTGATTCACAAGAGCTGGAATACAAATAATTGGAGGTGTATAGTGACATGCTGGAGTTAAAAGCAAAGAAGGTGCATATACGAGCTAAGAAAGTGAAGCGGAGGAAAATATTCAAATGTCAGATTGAGAACTGAAAAGTTAACTGCTAAGCTCCAGTTGTTACAACGTGACTAGGAAGAAAATGAGAGAAGAATTGAGCAGATAAAAATTGAGCTAAATGAGACATGGGGGCAAAGAGAGTTTTTGGAAACAGAGATTAAGGATCCAATGGTCGAAGGAAGGAGATTCCAATACTGCGTTCTTCTACCATAGTACTCTCCAATGAAGAAGGAGAAACAGAATGAGCAAGATTAAAGGTATGGATGGGGTATGGGGGAAATTGATAGTCAAGTCCGAAAGGCTTTTGAAGACTATTTCAAAGACCTTTTTTCTGCTGGGGGAAGAAGAGTTTTGGGGGACATTCTTGCTTTTATAACACCAGTGATTACTAAACAGATGAATAATAGCATGTGCAGTCTAGTGTTAGGTGAGGAGATTAAGGAGGCTGCTTTCCAATTGGGAGCAAGCAAGGCGTCGGGTCCTGATGGTTTTTCAGGAATATTCTACCATAATTATTGGGAAATTATCAGAGAGGATTTGTGCAAGATGGTAAAAGCCTTTTTCCAAGGAGAATTTTCAGTGCATTGCTTAAACATGATAGAGATTGCTTTAATTCCTAAGGTCCCAAACCTAGAAGCTGTCACGCAATTCCGGCCTATAGCCTTATGTAACTTCACATATAAGATCATCTCAAAGATTCTTTCTAACCGCTTGAACCCAATGCTTGCAGAGATCATATCCCCTCAGTAGAGTGCCTTCATCCCAGGAAGACTGATACAAGACAATATTTTGTTAGCTCATGAGGCTTTTCATGCTTTGAAGCTCCAGAAAAAGACAAAAGTTTATGAGATGTGACTCAAGTTAGACATGAATAAGGCCTACGACAGAATTGAATGGGATTTTTTAAAAGAGTTGTTGCTAAAAATGAGGTTTGATCGAAAACGTGGGTGCCCCTGGTTATGAGGTGTATCACATCGGTCTGCTACTGAGTTGATATGCAAAGCATCACCACCTTTGACGAGTGGCTGCTCGGTGCGACTAGTAAGTTGGACAAGACAAAATCTAATTGGGTGTTGGTTCATATCAGCTTTATATGCTGGAGTATATGGAGAAGCAGATGCCCTTTTTTTTTTTAAGGAAAAAATGTTTGCCCAAAACAAACGATTGACTGGGGTAAATTTCTAGCTTTAGAGTTAATGGAGGTTGCTGATCTTAATGGTCATGGTGCGGAGAAGCCTACTTTGCAGGTGGTTGATTCAATCCAGAGATGGCTCCCTCCCCCACAAGCTACTCTTAAGCTAAATGTGGATGCGACCTGGGACAAGAAGATGTTAATGGCTGGTTTAGGGGCTGTCATTCGAGATGAGCATGGTAATTTCATAAGGGGAGCTGTAAAGTTTAGACTTCCCTCTTCTCCTATTGAAGCTGAAGCCCATGCAGCCTTATATGGTCTGGTGGTAGCCTCGGATTTGGGCAATGTTCATCTAGAGTGTGAGTCTGATTCAAAGGAGCTGATTCAAACATTAAGGGGAGAATTCAGAAAGGTAGATGGACAATCAACTCAATTCTTGCTGCTTTGAAGGAGAAGTGCGGAATTTTTGGCTCTTGCTCCTGGAAGTGGATCCCAAGGAAACCAAACAAAGCAGCAAATGCTAGCTATTGAAGCGAAGAGGAAGATGTGCGATGAGGTATGGATTAGCCGACCCCTATCCTTTCTCCCTGGTGTTCGTGCTCCAAAGCGATGGGCTCCCATGTCCTCCACATGTGTAAGGTTTTTGTCTAGTTATAGGATCTGATGCTCGTTTTCTGGGGTGGCGTCCTAGTTTGTTATTTTCCTAGCTGGAGTTTTTGTTTGCGTTATCTTTGTGTTGGTCTATTGGAAGTTTGAATGAAATTCAAGAACCTTTGTCCTACATTGGTAGAAAGTAGAAAGAGTGAGGTCCTTGTAAGTGTGGAAGTGCCACACTTAATAGATGGAAGTAGGTCAAGTGGAAGCAATTTGGGCTTCAAAAAACGAATTGGGCTTTGAATATTATATAAAAATATATAATATTTAATGGTCAAAAAGATGGGTCTTGGGCCTTGGGGCACTTGAGCACTTTTAGATTTAAAATTATTTTTTTGGGTTTCGAATTAATAATTTTTTATTAATTCGGATTAGTTTTATTAACTGTTTTCTAACAGTTGTGACTCTTCTAATAAGGTTTCAGAAGTTTATTTAAATCAAACAAGGCCTCATACGTTCTACACAGAAAAAGCATTCACAAGCATTTCATATTGTCTAAGAGGAAAACAAATAACATTCGCCAGATTCTAAGTCCGAGTGCTAGGGCTTAGAATACAGATAGTTGAATCACGAGGCAGTCACTGTAGAACTTCAAGCACCGAGAAGGGGTGAAATTACTGTCTTTAGGACATTGCATCAAATCCACAAGCTTCTATCTCGAATTCAAGTCAATTTTATTTATTGTTTATATACTGTATTCTGTGTTACAGATTGTTATAAATTCTGTTTATATAATTGTTTTAATCAGTCATTGATAATTGTTTTTCCAACATGGTCTAGTTTGGGTGGTTTCTCTTCGTACTTTGAAGAGTGCTCGGGAATGTGTAGTTTTTGCTCCTGGTGTGTTTTGACTGTGTTGCTGTTGTTAGTTTTGGGCTGTTTGTTTGGCTGTTTGTTGGCTTGGTTTGTTACTTTTCCTTTCAATGAAAGTGTGATTCGACCAAAAAAAAGAGAAAAAAAAAGAAGAGAGGTATATATGATAATTGAAGCCAGGTAAGAGTGAAGGAAAAAGAAGTCATTTGTATAGATTGGACCGGTATACAAATAATTGCAGTCATGCCAGGTATTTCTATATTCAGTGAAAAAATAAGAACAAAAGAAGAACAGGGGAGTGGTAAAGAAAACAGATACCATTATAACTCTATAACAAATCCAATCGCCGCACAGATACAAAGAATAAAAAGAATAAGAACAGTCACAAATCAAGAACTAGATAGTCGCAATCCAAATGCTGAAGATTCATCCTGGATGTTTAGCTACTCCCCTCATTTGCACTGTAAAGATTTGAGAGTCTTGGCTGCCACATCAAAAGCTATGGTGCAGTTCATGTTGCTAGCCTTCTTCTTCTTCATTATGAACATAATTGCTACTTTTCCATTCAATCTGCCTACGCTGTTGAGCGTCAACACCCCATTGCTCAATTCGCTGCCCAGATTTGAACCAGTTAATCCACTTGAACTCAAAGTCACCTCCACATTTCTTTTTATGGTCGAAAGCCATCCAGCCTTGCCCTTTGCGATATTAATTACTCCCACAGTCATGCCTTGGTATTGAAATGTGACATTGGCAGCATTGAACTTGTAGGAACCCCAGTTGGCTGAGTTCTTGATCTTGATTTGGGTTGTGAATTTCGTGTCGAATGAAGGCGTTGCCGGGACAGATTCGAAGCTCTGGACGTTGATGTTGCCTAGCCTGAACCTGGGGGTCTTGACTTTCATCACAGTGAGACTCATTGTGGTGATAACTATGATCTGAAACACCACGAAAATAGTAATATATATGGCCATTTTGATTTTCTTCTGGCGTTTCAGCTCATCAGCGGAATGCAAAGATTCTGCATCACCCATGTTGATTTCTTTTAGTGGAAAGAAGGAAAGCTTCAAATGAAAATGCTTTGTAAAATATGAAGTGATGAGAAAGTGTATTGATTGTGAGAATGTTGGTGGGTGCTGCGTGGTATATATAGACAACTTGGTTAATGAGGAGGAATAATATCGAGAGTATAAACTTCCTGGAAAATGGAATAAAAACGCGCGAATAACTGGGTTGTAGTTTATTGACTTCCAGTGCCCTTCTAGATGTTGGAGAACGTGACTTGAAACCCTATTATACTATTATATATTCTGCTGCGCATATTGACCCTTTGAAGATAATCAAAGTATAGAATAAGAGAAAGCTCCGAGGGCTTTAAAGACTTTACCTTCCACACAAACAAAGATCTGTATAAGTCTCATGACAAAGTCCAAGTTCCTCAAAGTTATTGACCCTCTCTAGAAGACTATAAGTCAAAACCTCTAACTAGCTGTAATTCTCTCGTCCCTATGGCAAAGTAAATTCACCTGCTTAGGAAAACTCCAACCTTTGGGCTTTAATTTGGTAAATCTTCTGCAAATTTAGGATGTTGTTTTTATCTTCTTTTTCCAAATTTTGGACTTAATTGGATGCCCAAGGTCTTTGATGTCTCATTAAGAAAACCACGGAGAAATGCATTTTTAACATCAAGTTGTCGAAGATACCACCTGTGAGAGACGGCCAGACTGAGGACAATACGGATAGTGGAGGGATTGACAACCGGACTAAAGGTTTCTGTATAGTCAATACCTGGTTGTTGGTTAAAACCCTTGGCCACCAAATGAGACTTGTAATGCTCTAGAAGACCATCAGAGTGGCCCTCGATGCGGACTACCCATTTACAACCAACTAGAGCTTGTAAAGGAGAGGGAGGAACCAAAGACCATGTATTATTTTTAAGGGGAGCATTGATTTCATCAGTCATGGCGGAACACCATTTAAGATGCTTGTTAGCCTGAGAGAAACAACAGAAATTAAGACATAAGGAAGGGGATACCGAACAGTTCCGTCGGTTCGAGTTTTAGGTTAGAGAATTCCAGCACAAAGTCTTGTAGTCATTGGATGAGATGGTTGGGCTGCCGCAAAGGGTGGAAGAGAGGCATGTGCAAGTGTTGATGAAGATGGGTTTGCACTCTAGACGGAGGTAGCTAGCTGGACAGGAGAAAGGTGCGAGACTGGAAGAGTCTGGGCCTGGTGTGGTGCTGGGATCGAAAATGATGCTTGGGCCTAAAAGAAGGCATGGTTACAGTGAGATGCAAGCTTGGAGAGGGAGACCACGCGCCTGATGGGGAGTTCGGGCCTGAAGTGAGGTTGAGCAAGTGCAAAAGGTGGAGGTTGGGCTCTGGGATTAGGTGCAGTTGGTAGAGCAGACAAACCAGTGAAACCACCTTGTGGAAATATATCAAATTCAACTATGGCAGTTGGAGTAGATACCTGTGAATCTTAAAAGGAAAACACAATTCATTAAATAAAACATTACTAGAGACATATACCCTACCAGTGTTTGGGTCAAGGCATCGGTGTTAGTGTATAAGCTGTGAGCTGATTAAAGCTTAGCATAAATATGCCTTGTAGTTAATTGTGTATTCACTTTGGTAATTAAACCAAGTGTAGGGCCTTTATTGTAATTTGTGTGATCCATTAGTTTAGCATGATGGATGGCTAAGATTCACCGATGAGTGTGTGAATCCAGCTCAGAGCTAACGGTCTTGTACACGCCGTATGAGCTCATTTTTTTACAGATAAATGTATACAAAAACATTGCTCACATACTCTGGAGCAAGCAGAGTAGTTATACAAAAGCACTCAAAATTTCTTCTTTTCTCTCTAACCAATACACAAACCCAGCTTGAATAGCTAAACATTAACATGGCCTCATAGCCAGGTTGGATCGATTAAGATCTAGGCGTAAGAGATTGAGCTTCACTCGAGTTTGGTTGAGCTCAGGCGAAGTTGTAGAACGTTCGCAAAATCAGTTTTCGACTTGTGATTCATTTCATTTGAGCTAAAAGATGGCTGGATCTGGAAGTTCTGAAGTAAGAACTCCGATCTTCTCGGAGAATTACAGTGCGGAGAATCGAATGGCGGCGATCTTCAAGTCGCACGGGTTATGGAAACTAGTTGAAAAAAGGATTTCGATCTCAGACTCAAAGAAGAAGGTTGAAGGAGGCTCAGAAGAAGGAAGTTGATGAGAAAACAGCAGATGTCGATATGCAAGATGCTAAGGCCCTAGGCATTATTCAGACTGCGGTTTCAGATTAGATTTTCCCACGAATAGCTAATGCTGAAATAGCAAAAATGGCTTGGGATCTGTTGTATGGAGAGTACCATGGTGGTGATCAGGTAAGGTCTGTAAAATTACAAAATCTGAGGCGTGAATTTGAGTATGCTAGGATGAGAGATGATGAAACCTTATCTAGCTATTTGACTAGGCTAAATGATTTGATAAACCAAATGAAAACATTTGGTGAGATTCTTACTAATAAGAGACTTGTTCAGAAAGTGTTGATTAGCCTTAGCAAGCCATATGACCCTATTTGTCTAGTTATCGAAAATACCAAAAGTTTGGAGACTGTGGAATTGCAGGAAGTTGTAGCTATTTTGAAAAGTCAAGAACAAAGGTTTGATCTACATAATGTGGATACCACTGAAAAGGGCATTTGCCTATCTTTCTGTGAATTCAAAAGGGCAACAAAGCAAGAATCATTCTAAGTCTCAAAAGAATTGGAATCCTAAGGGAAAACCATAGGAATCGAAAGAAAAGCCTCAGTAGAACAATTATGCACCAAATCACAGTTTTGGTTTACCACAACAGACAACTCAAGATGCTACTAAACCACAGTGCAAGGTGTGCTCCAAATTTCACTTTGGTGAGTGTAGATATAAGGGGAAGCCTAAATGTTTTAACTGTGATAGGTTTGGACATTGTTTGTGCTTAATAAATCATGGTCATGAACTAATTGAAGGGACTTCCCTTCACCTGGCGCCTGCCGTTTCGTCAAACATTTCGCCTTCTTAAAAACGAAAGAAGAGCTGCAAAGGCAGAATCCTCTTGGCCGCAACCACGGTATTGAAGGCCGAGGCCGAAGACCGTAAAAGACACGGTTTAAAAAGGCTATGATTAAATCACCACGTGGCCTCAGGGCCCCACGCTTCATTTAATGAAGTAATGCCTCTGACTTCGCAGCAAACCCTCTAGTTACAAGAAACATTAAATGCACAAGGGAAGTGACTAGAGTCAAGATTTGGTGATGGAAATCAGGGTGGTTAGGCGCAGACATTCTCACAAGTAATCTTACGACTTAGGGTCAGATCACCAACCACCAGACCAGGGCATTAAATGTGTTCCCACGGCCAAAGGGGGCAGAACCTGATCAGGCGGTGGCTGAGATTTACCGAGATTTATGGGGGTCACACCACCATGCTTCTCAAACCCAGACCGTCATGCTTCACGATCCTAAATGCCGATTTGACTACCCACTTGCCCCGGTCGACTCCACTGCGCAGGTCTTGTCAGCCTTGAATGTCCCTCTAGGACTCCTATAAATACTAAGCTCAGGACTACATTCAAAGGGTTCAAACACCAAACCAAAAGCCTCCTACGGAGCAAATTATATTTCCCTGTAATGCACTTTCAATACCTTTATTTGTTGTCTTAGGAGTAGTGGTAGATTGTAAGGAAAATCCATTCATCAATATATCATTTTCAAGGCGCCAGAGCACCATCCCCGTTATCGCCTCACTCACCCCATATATCATACAACCATCGCTCTCTGAGCAACGGGCCGAGCACTGCCTAAAACATGCCACCAACACCACCACTAAACGGCCTTGTAGCTCGGTGTGAACTGACGGCGAGATCGGTTCCTCTCTCGGCCACAATCGTTTGATTAGAAGTCGAACGTAAAACAGGCACAACATTTAAACCATCTTCTACCCGAACCTCATCATCATCTTGGCGCACGCGTAGACCGTGTTGCGCCCACGCACAACCGCACCGCATCAAAAGAAGGGCGTCACGTGTTGGCGCATCCTCGGCCGGAGCACTAAGCGTGAATTCGCGACAGACAAACAGACATTTATCTAGGGAATGCACCATAGGTAAGGCTACTCAAAAGCCAACTGTGTCAATCAAACTGAGATGACTGGAAACCTATTCTTTGCCAATAGTGTCATTTCTGATGTGAAAATAAATGGAAACTGGTATATTGTGGCATTTGTAACAACCACATGACTAGAAGTGCAGAATTGCTTGTTGATATAAGGACAAATGTTTGTGGAAAGGTGCAGATGCCTATTGGAAATTTGGTGGATGTTGCAAGCATAGGCTCACTGGTGATTGAAACTAGTGCTGGCAAGAAATACATTAGAGAAGTCATGTTTCTACCTGGCTTAAAGGAGAATTTGTTGAGCGGTGGTCAAATGGATGAACATGGGTATCATTTGCTATTTGGTGGAGGCATGTACTGCATCTTTGATGGCCCCTCACTTGACAAGTTGGTTATCAAGGTCAAGATGAAAAATAATAGGTGTTATCCTTTATCTTTAATGCAAAATGATCAGATTGCATCAAGGGCTAGTGTAACCTCAGAAGTTTTAAACAGTTGAGCGACAACACTATGGTTCATGGTCTTCCATATATGGAAGAAATTAATGGTGTATGTGAAGGATGTCAATTGGGAAAGTAACATAGGGACTGGTTTCCTAAATGGCAGGCTTGGAGAGCAAGAAATCCTCTGGAACTGATACACACAGATTATTGGGTCCAATGCAGACTGAATCTATAGCTGGAAACAGATATTTTATGCTACTCATTGATGATTGCACAAGGATGAGGTGTATGGTATATTAGGTGCAATAACCTATTTTAGAAAGTTTAAATCCATGGTAGAACTGCAAAGTGGTTTCAAAGTGAAGTGTGTGAGAAGTGATAGAGGAGGTGAATTAACATCTAGTGAATTCAGCAAATTATGTGAAGAAGGTGGCATTCAAAGACAACTAACCATAGCCTATACTCCACAACAAAATGGAGTGGTAGAGGAAAAATAGAACTGTGGTGGAAATGGCCAAGGCAATGCTTCATGAGAAGAATATGCCTTACTCTCTATGGGTAGAAGCTGTTCACATAGCTGTGTATCTCCTAAATCTTTCACCCATCAAGGCACTGGAAAATATCACTCCATTTGAAGCAAAATATCAGTATAGTGGCAGAAAACCAGATATTGGTCATCTCAAAGTGTTTGGATCACTTTGTTATGTACATGTACCAACAGAAACAAGGTAGAAACTGGATGCCAAGAGTGTCAAGGGGGTTTTGTTGGATATGCTGTTTGTGAAAAGGGGTACAGGGTATTTGATCCTTTCACTAAGAAGTTAATTTTGTCAAGAGATGTTGTGTTTGATGAAAGTATGACTTGGAACTGGAAAGCACAAACAGAAATACCTACTGTAGTGACAAATACTCAAAATCAATCTAAAAATAAGATTGATTCCAGTCTACATGAAGTAACAGAATAGACAACAATTATGCGAGTCCTTGTAGCTCTTCTGAAGCTGAAGAACAAGAGAGAAATATCAATGAAACTGCTGAGATCACTAAACCTTATGATCATACACCAATTAAGTGGAGAAGCATAAATGATATTCTGGCACAATGCAATCTCTGCATTGTGGAGCCAGGAAGTATGAAGAAGCTGCACAGGATCAGTCATGGATAAAAGCAATGGAGGATGAACTATCTATGATTGAGAAAAATGGAACTTGGGAACTTGTGAACAGACCAAGTGAAAAACAAGTTATTGGAGTGAAATGGGTGTTCAAGACCAAACTAAATCTAGATGGTTCAGTGCAAAAGAACAAGGCAAGATTGGTTGCTAAGGGATATGTGCAGAAACTAGGAATTGACTATAATGAGACTTTTACTCCAGTTGCTAGATTGGACACAATCAGGACCTTAATTGCTCTTGCTACACGAAAGGGTTGGAAGTTATATCGACTAGATGTCAAGTTAGCATTCTTGAATGGAAAGCTGCAAGAAAAAGTGTATGTTGAGCAACCTGAGGGATTTGTGGTTCAAGGCAAAGAAGATTGAGTTTATAGACTGCACAAGGCTCTTTATGGGTTAAAACAGGCACCTAGAGCCTGGTATGGAGAAATTGACAGTTACTTTGCTGAGTGTGGGTTTGAGAAAAGCTTGAGTGAAGCCACTCTTTATACCAAGACAAGGGGAGAAAATGATATACTAATTGTATCCATCTATGTGGATGATATAGTGTACACAAGAAGCAATCAAAGAATGTTGAATGAGTTCAAGAAAGACATGAAAGAGAAGTATGAAATGACAGACTTGGGACTTCTCCATCACTTTCTAGGAATGGGGGTGATTCAGACAAATTTAAGCATCTTTATTCACCAAAGGAAGTATGCATCTTCTTTGTTGAATAAATTTGGCTTAACTGACTATAAGCCTGTGTCTACTCCTCTTGTAGCCACAGAAAAGTTGATCAAGGATGATGGAAGTGGTGCTGCTGATGAAGAGAATTATAGAAAGCTTGTAGGAAGCTTACTGTACCTTACTGCTACAAGACCAGATGTGATGTATGCTGCAAGTTTGCTAGCTAGATATATGCATGGTCCTTCTAATAAGCACTATGGAACAGCTAAAAGGGTGCTAAGGTATGTTAAAGGAACATTAGACTATGGTTTGATGTATGAGAGTGTTGGTTGGATACTGTGACAGTGATTGGGGAGGCTCTATTGAATATAGCAATAGTACATATGGCTATGCATTCTCGTTTGGAAGTGGAGTCTTTTCATGGGCTTCTGTCAAGCAAAGTTGTGTTGCTCTCTCAACTGCAGAAGCAGAATATGTTAGTGCTTCAGAAGCTACAACTCAAGCTATATGGCTTAGGTTTGTCTTGGAGGATTTTGGTGAACTACAAAAAGAACCTACTTCTCTGAAATGTGACAACATATCTGCAATCTCAATCACAAAGAATCTAGTTTTTCATCAAAGGACATCAAAGGACAAAGCACATTGACATGAGGTATCATTTCATTAAGGATGCTCTACAACAAGGTATTATTGATTTGATTTATTGTCCTACTAAAGATCAAGTGGCAGACATTTTTACCAAGTCTTTACCAAAGGAGAGATTCAACTATCTTAGAGACAAGCTTGGAGTTGTATCAGCTCAAAGCTTAAAGGGGAGTGTTAGTGTATAAGCTGTGAGCTGATTAAAGTTTAGCATAAATATGCCTTGTAGTTAATTGTGTATTCACTTTGGTAATTAAACCAAGTGTAGGGCCTTTATTGTAATTTGTGTGATCCATTAGTTTAGCATGATGGATGGCTGAGATTCACTGATGAGTGTGTGAATCCAGCTCAAAGCTAACGGTCTTGTACATGCCGTATGAGCTCATTTTCTTACAGATAAATATATACAAAAACACTGCTCACATACTCTGTGAGCAAGCAGAGCAGTTATACAAAAGCACTCAAAATTTCTTCTTTTCTCTCTAACCAATACACAAACCCAGCTTGAATAGCTAAACATTAACAATCGGTAGCCCATGTGGTGAAGGCTATAGCCTAGGAAAACACATTCTAAGGACCAACTTTGAAGTTTGTTGGGGACATAGTAACCAAGATGGGGAAGACAGGAACAACCGAAGACACGGAGATGAGAATAGATAGGAGGACAAGAAAAGAGTAAAGAATATGGAGTAACCCAATTGAAGACATGGGTGGGGAGTAAATTGATTAAGTGAGCGGTAATGAGTGCACCCTCAGCCCAAAACAATGACATTGGAGGTGACTAAGAGGGTGCGGATCATGGTAACAATGTGATGGTGTTTGCGTTCAATAAGACCATTTTGTTGGGGCGTATGGGGACAAGAAAAACGTTGTTCGATGCCATAGGTGGTACAAAAATCAATGAAGGCGTTATTGGTGTATTCAGTACCATTATCAGTTTGGAGAAATTTGACGGAAGCGTGAAAAATATTGTGAATCATAGGTAAAGGTTTTGAAGTGAGTGAAAACATCATATTTTTCGTTTCATATGATAGATCCACGAATAGCGGGAAAGGTCATCAGTAAATATTACATAATAACGGAATCCACCTCACAGAAGGAATATTACCATTGTATATTCAATGAAAAAATAAGAACAAAAGAAGAACAGGGGAGTGGTAAAGAAAATAAATACCATTAAAACTCTATAACAAATCCAATCGCCAGACAGATACAAAGAATAAAAAGAGTCACAAATCAAGAACTAGCTAGTCGCAATCCAAATTCTGAAGATCCATCCCTGATGCTTAGCTACTCCGCTCATTTGCATTGTAAAGATTTGAGAGTCTTGGCTGCCACATCAAAAGCTATGGTGCAGTTCATGTTGGTAGCCTTCTTCTTCTTCATTATGAACATAATTGCAACTTTTCCATTCAATCTTCCTACGCTGTTGAGCGTCAACACCCCACTGCTCAATTCACTTCCAAGATTTGAACCAGTTATTGCACTTGAGCTCAAACTCACCTCCACATTTCTTTTTATGGTCGAAAGCCATCCAACCTTGCCCTTAGCGATATCAATTACTCCCACAGTCGCACCTTGGTATTGAAACGTGACATTGGCAGCATTGAACTTGTAGGAACCCCAGTTGGCGGAGTTCTTGATCCTGATTTGGGTTGTGAATTTCATGTCGAATGAAGGCGTTGCTGGGACAGATTCAAAGCTTTGGACGTCGATATTGCTGCCTAGCCTGAACTTGGGGGTCTTGACTTTCATGACAGTGAGACTCATCGTGGTGATAACTATGATCTGAAACACAACGAAAATAGTAATATATATGGCCATTTTGATTTTCTTCTGGCGTTTCAGCTCATCAGAGGATTGCAAAGATTCTGCATCATT